>NW_023397287.1:0-45896 GCF_011125445.2 Fundulus heteroclitus
TGCAAACCGTAAGAAGCCACACTATAGGAATGGACATGTGCTTCCTACTGTGGTGGACATGTGTGAGGTTCTACTCGGTACAGATGCAGCTAACAATTGAACAACTGTCCGCTTTTCAGACGTCATGATAGAGAAAGAATTAAAGAACTGTCAGCTGACATTCAGGAACAGTTATTGGATAGACTGCGTTCATGATCAGTTTTCTATACAGCTGGACGAATCTACATCTACAGACATTCCACTGCTGCTCGCCGATAGCTCTGGTGCTCTATCCCTGGGAGGAAACATTTTTGGAGGATTTTAATTTCTGCAGGAAGGTCTTGGGCAGGACAACTGGTGAGGAAATTTTAAGCTAGTTGATGCTTTTCTGACTGAAGCGAGACTGAGCTGGAAAATGTCTCTCTGTTTGTATGGATGGCTCAGCATGATGACCGCCCAAAGAGTGGAGTTTGAAGCGTGGGATAAAATCCATCAATCCATGCGTTATAGCTACTCCCCACGGTCCTGCATCAGCAGGCACTAGCTTCCAGAGACATGGACCCAGATCTTCTGTTCTGAACACAGCTATCACTCACCAGTTAACTTTGTGAAATCCAGAGCTTTGAAATCACGGCTGTTTGTTCAACTTTGCCCAAATCTGGAAGCTGAACATGACCACTGCTTTATCACTGACGTGTGATGGTTGTCTCGTGGGAAAATGTTGCAGAGTTTTGAGCTACATAGAGAAATGGCTGAATTTATGAGAGGAAAAAATGGACATTTACATTTCTTTCATGATCCAGACTGCATTGCCAAGTTAGCCTATCTTGCAGATATATTCAATATATTGAACAGCCTCAACCTCTCCATCCAAGGAAGCTACACATCTATCCTTGAAGTTAGTGACAAAATCACCACCTTTATGAAGAAGAAGAATAAAGATGGAATAACAGACATGTTACCCCAAATGACTGACTTTTAAACACTGAGAAGCTGTCTGTTGCTATTGTGAGGGATTTGTGACTTCACACACCTAACATCACTGTGTGAGAACTTCAGCTCATATTTCTCTGATGTGAACGCTGATGCCTGGGACTGGGTGCTGATCCATTTTCACCTGCTGCAACAAGAAATGGCTTAAGAGGTAAACACAAGAACAGCTGTTGGAGTTATCTTGTGACAGAACATTGAAGGTCAGATTCCAACAGGAAAATCATGCAAACTTTTGGCCTCCCTCTCACATGAGTATCCTGAACTGGCTGCTGAGGACATGAAAATATTGCTGCTGTTTTGTTAGAATTATTTTTATTATTCTCTACATGTTTATTTTTTATATACCATGTTTATGGCATTTATCACATATTTACTCATTACTGTTAAAAAAGGTTTTAAGGTTTGAGTTTATTCAGACAAGTGTTTTTCAGATGACTAATATCTCTCTTATGTATTATTGTTTGTGTTTATTATTATTGTCATTTATTTACTGGAACATATACCATGCTTCATCTTACCTCATACTATGTTTTTCAATTGTCTCTTCTTATCATTGCAGAAGGCCTGCCAGAGATATAACTCTTTTCTAAGACCTGAAACTGTAACTGTGTGAATGGCGTTGTATATCTTGAATGTCACATACATAAATGGTTTCTAATTAGGGACCGCCCTGAACACAATAAAGAGAGAGGAAGCACAGGGTGTGTTTTTCAGAGCAGTAAGAGTTGTAACTGAGCACATCTCTGCTGTTCTCCTGTCAAATAAAACCAAACTAAAACGCTTGTTGTCTTTCTTCCCTTGTGTTGTTTAATGAATGTTTTAGGGTATTTGAACCTGACACGTTTCCAGCCACTTACCTCTGTAAATAACATTTCAACTCTGACTGTAAGGAAAAACAAATGTAGAGCTTGTTTACAAGTGGAAGATGATCTTAGAGTTTGTTTCTCATCCATGCCTCCAGAATAAACGGTGTGGGGAGAGACAGGCTCATCCTACTCATTAATTCTCAAGAGGTTATTGATGTCATTGATGAATGGCTTGACTGTGTAACAAAGCCTAAAGCAGATATTGAAAAACTGGGAGTTGGTTCCACAGGAGAGGAGCCTGATAGCTAAAGGATCTGCCTCCCATTCTGGTTTTAGAGACTCTAGGAACCACCAGCAGACCTGCAGTCTGAGAGCGAAGTGCTCTGTTAGGAAACATACGGGGTAATCAGAGCTCTGATATATGGGGAGTGGTGTCCTAGTGGTTAGAGCAGTGTGCTTATGCTCTGAGAAGGATGCAAGTACCCAGTTCAATCTCAAGTGCCAGCACTCTGGGTCCCTGAACAAGACCCTTAACCCATGATTGGTCCCCAGGTGCCAACACAGTGGCAGCCCACTGCTCCACAAGGAATGGGTTAAGATGCTGAAGTGAATTTCTCCATGTGAGATCCACTGGGGGCAGCACATCCTCCCCAACCCGGAGGAGGCACTCTACTAGTGATGGTGAGATGAAGCCTCATGAGGCATTGAACCACTTGAGCCAGCTGGTTCGAGAAAGGGTTAATTTCTTGATGCTTCATGTGCACACGACACCACCTACTGGCCAGGTGTAAAATCACAGCCAGCTGTATCTTAACACGTGTGATGCATTACATTTTTGTCTATTATGACTCTTGGGAATGACTTCACAGAAGGTGTAGGACGAAATCATTTGTCTACATAAATTTTGTAAACACATGTGTATAATAAAAAATTGTTTGAATGTATTCTCTGTGTGTAATTATTCCCAAAATAGTAGTGACATGTGATATGGCATGTTGTGTAATAATGTTTTTCTGTGACTCTAGAAAAATGGCATGGGCTTAATCAGGCAGAGGACAATGAAAGTGCTTGTGGAACTAGTCAGGGGGTAGTGAATAGGCTAATGCTTGTGTAACTTGGATGATTTCATGCATTTTTTATTAAGAAACAAAAATTTCTCCACAGTTTTTGGTTTCAAATGATTTCTCTTTTTTGATACTATTTCTCCAGCCTTTGAAAAGACACACTCACATGGCACAGATGATGCCGGGATGCATAAATAAATAAGTGCAAGTATGTACAGATTGGGGTACTGTGACCAATGATTAGCCCAGTACTATACGGTCCCACATTTTCCCCTCAGCAGCAACACTGAAGCACACAGAGGTTCCCGCTGCGTCTTTACGCACGATCCAGCTGCTGATGTCTCCTCTCTTTTCAGCTCAATGCAATTCTAGACAGTAACAGTTTATAACCTATATCACCTTTCACAGCAACAGGTTTCTCATCTCAGTCGACCAGACAAATCTCTATTGCTCTCCTCAGTGCGCTCTGGGCGGTGAGGTGGGAGGATTTTACCCGATGGTGCGCTGCGTGCGAGGGATAAACAGGGGGGAAATGCATAAATAAAAACTGTAAAGGGCTCCTATACAGTGATCATAGGAGCTGACAGGTCTGAGATCAACCTCCTGATGTTACAAGTTCTTTAAAATGACTCTTAAAAGTGCGCATCCAAGTTACAAGTAACGTAATTTTGCGCACCTGAATTAAAGCGCAAAGCAGCAGCGCACCGAAGCGCCACGGTTCTGTTTTGTTTAAAACAAAAGATCATGAAACACAGCCTATAACTCTCCTAGTGACTTTAATTGGCACACTTTGCTACGGGTGTGAGGACATTAAACGTAGTGATTCACGTTTTGAATGGTGAACGGTGATAAAAGCTTCTGGGTTCGAGGGAAAGGGAGGGGGGAGAGGAGCAAGCGCTGAGGCACGGAAATACGGTGCATGTAGTTAAAAAATGCAGATTAATAAAAACAACTTATAAACAGAAGTAGCGTTTTAAACTGCATCTGGTGAGCAGAACTGGTTTTATGATCCAGAGAGCAGCCATCACTGGTTCTGAATGAAAGGCTTTATCTGGCAGCAGCTCTCTGCGTATGTAGTACAGGAACTTGCCGGCTCACTTTCAACCGCTGGTTAAGACTAAAATTATTCATAACTCTGATCACTCTTCCTGCTGCTCTGTTAACACGAACTGCAGCAGGAATTACTGATGGCCACAAGCTGTGAAAGAAGCTGAAACATCTCAGCAGAAGGCGGAGTTTTTATCGTCCGCTGCCCAGATGGGCGTTGGGATTTTTATGCGTGAAAAATGCCATGTTTGCGTGTGACCGTGTGAAGTCAGTGACGGTCAATGCGTGATAGTTGAAAGCACTGATCTCCTATCTATCTCTCTCCTAAACTCTCCAAACACCAAACTAACTGCCTCAAACTAAATAACCACTATCCAAACTCTGCTATCCAAACTATCAAAACTCTATCCACTCTCTCAACTGACCGCAACTAGCCTACAACAACCCACATTTTGATTGGAGCCTGTGGGGTTTCTAAAGCTGTCAAACCCCGCTCCAAAATCTGAACCACTTCCCGAAGCAGTCACGTGGTACAGCCGGGCAGCGAGGCTTCAGACGTCATCGTTTTCGGCTCCTCCCCTAAATGAAGCAAGCCTCGATACGCGCATTGCAGAAACTTCCCCTCCATTACTCGACACACGCCTCGAAGCCTCGGCACATCACGTAACATCACTACAGGAGCTCAAAGAGCGGCAGGACGCAGCAGAGGAGACACCAATGATGGGGGATGTTTTCCAGCCAACAGTTCTGCTGCACCCATCAGGTTTGGAGATTTCCTTCTTCATGCTAACTGTGTGGATGGAGCTAAAGTTTAGGAGCCGTTTTCAGCAGCTGATGGATTCCTCCTCTTCATCACAACTCGTTGCAGGGTTTCCCCCAGAAAACTGGCTAAGCCTGCAGCTCTGCTTAGGAGGTGCTAATGCTAGCTTAGCATGTAGCATAGAAGGTGCTAATGCTAGTTTAGCATGTAGCACATGTGATGCTAAAGCATGTAGCAACATTCAGCATCAAGTTCTTTTTGTTTGTCTGGCTGGTAAAGTTCCCCCAAACATCACTTTTTCACTGACTGAAATTTAACTTGAATTAAAGTCTTAAAGTATCTGAAATGTCTTGTACTTAAGTATGAAAATTACTGTAAAAATCGATGTACTCAAGTAATGTAATGAAAAGTATAAGTTAAAAGTAAAACAAAGCAAATGCAGTTTGAATGACATTTTTTAAATTTTGGTAAACTTTGAAAGTCAAATTCACTTAAAATAATATAAACAACCAAGTACGGGAAACATTTAGACCAAGTTTAGACAGAAAATCCAACCTGTTTGTAATCTCTCTCTCTCTCTCTCTGTCTCTCGCTTTTTTTGTAACGAGTAACTAAACCAAACATTTAAAATGTATCGGAGTAAGTAAGTACAGAAGTGAAGTATTTTTACTTTGTCACTATACAACACTTCTGGTGATGACACAAGCTGCTGAGTTCTGACGTAGTTGGAGTTTACAGAGGGATTTATGAGGGAGGCTGAAAAGAAGAGATTTGCAATAGTCAAGACGGAGGTGATGAGGCTGTGGATGAGGACAGAGGCAGTGTGCGTGGTGAGGGAGGAACGGTGGTGGTTAATGTTGCATAAGTAGGAGTATGCAGACCTGCTTATGTTAATTATGTGTGGCTGAAAGAATAGGGAGTTAGTCGAGGATGACACCCAGACTCTTGACCTGAGGGGAGGGGGAGACCAAGGAGTTGTTAATGGGTGAACATTGATTTTGGATAGGGTGGAATTGGTGGCAACGAGGAGGCGTTCGGTTTTATCACTGTTTAGTTTAAGGAAGTTTAAGGTGAACCAGTCTTTAATTTCAAATAAGCAGTTAGTAAGGGTTCGATTCTGTTCATAACTTTTATGGACAGAATTTCTAGGCGCAGCCAAGGTGTTGAGGGTATCCGTTTTGGTGGCCTTAGGATTGCGTCTCTGCTATTCGCTGATGACGTGGTCCTATTGGCTTCATCAGGGCGTGATCTACAGCTCTCACTAGATCGGTTCGCAGCCGGGATGGAAATCAGTGCCTCTAAATCCGAGACCATGGTCTTGAACCAGAAAAGGGTAGAGTGCCTTCTCCGGGTTGGGGAGGATGTGCTGCCCCTAGTGGAGGAGTTCAAGTATCTTGGGGTCTTGTTCACGAACGAGCGGAAGATGGAGCGGGAGATCGACAGGCGGATTGGTGCGGCGTCTGCTGTGAAGCGGGCGCTGTACCGATCTGTTGTGGTGAAGAGATTTACCGGTCGATCTACGTTCCTACCCTCATCTATGGTCACAAACTTTGGGTCGTGACCGAAAGAACGAGATCCCGGATACAAGCGGCCGAAATGAGTTTTCTCCGTAGTGTGTCTGGGCTCTCCCTTAGAGATAGGGTGAGGAGCTCAGTCATCCGGGGAGCACTCAGGGTAGAGCCGCTGCTCCTCCACGTTGAGAGGAGCCAGGTGAGGTGGCTCGGGCATCTGGTTAGGATGCCTCCTGGACGCCTCCCTGGTGAGGTGTTCCGGGCACGTCCCACCGGGACAAGGCCCAGGGGAAGACCCAGGACACGCTGGAGGGACTATGTCTCTCGGCTGGCCTGGGAACGCCTTGGGATTCCCCCAGAGGAGCTGGCCCAATAGCGTACCGCAAGCAAGCTATTTTTAGAAACGTAACGTCACGATGACGTCACATCACGTGGTACGCAGTAGGGCAAGCTTGCATAGTCCGCCGCTGTTTCGCTGTAAAAGAGACGTGTGTTACCCTTGGTTTTACTCGTAAAACGACTGCTTTTTCCAAATTTAAGACCATGGTTTTTAAACATTGTTGCTATGGAACGTACAACAGCGACTCGAGGTACACTGATCGGCTGCATATGAAGGATGTTTTCTTGATTACTTTCCCGAAATTCAAGAGTGCCAAGGAGAAATGTGTGCGCTGGGTACACTGGTACGGTCGCACTACACAACAGTTCAACCCGGAAAAAGTTACCAAATTCACCTACATATGTAGCAAGTATTTTGTTGGAGGAAAGGGCCCAACCGAAGAACATCCTGACCCAATTCCAACGACATCAAGTAGTGAACAGGTAAGAGTATTTTGGTGGCCGACATGTTAATAATGAAGCGCCTGCTACCATGATAGCATATAGGCTATCATGGTAGCAGGCGCTAACATGATACCCTGCTACCAGGATAGCTTACTCAAAAACATTTCAATAAGACAAATATTAAACATATACCGATCCCTGGACGGTGATTACAAACAAAAAACGGCCGATGACGCCATGACCGCTGCGCAGGAAAAAAAAAACAAAGCTTACCGTCCGATCAACTCGGCCCGTTTTCCGTTTTTTTTAAGCCCTCGACACTCAAGCCATCGTTTGAGCTGAAGGTTGGTGTGTTCTTCGACAGTGTGACCAGTAAACCGTGTGCCTGGGACATCGTCTTGGGAAAGTTTAACGGCTGTAAAGTCGGTCATATCGCTGGTTCTGTTGCGCGTGTAATGGCTGGTTGCTACGAGTGTTCTCTACCTGTATGCCCTACCTAAGCGTCAAAAGGGGCATTGCTCTTGAGTCGGTGACGTCACGTGCGCGGTACGCCATTGGATCAGGATGTTCTTCGGTTGGGTTCTGTTGGTTTCTGTTCCCCACCTTGAGGTGGGGAACAGAAAATGGTTTGGTTGGGCAGTTTTAGTCTGTAACTGTGTCGTGCTGCTCATTAGATAACAGATCTTCTGTCTCTGGGGTGCTAACAAGCCACCTGTTACACCTGCCTCTTTGAGGGTTATTCTAGCCTGAGTCTAGAGTTGTTCTTTAGACCACACAGGTAATTGGTAAAATCTCTGATAAATGGATTACTTGTACATCCGTCCGTCCGTCTGTCTTCTTCCGCTTATCCGGGGTCGGGTCGCGGGGGTAGCAGCTTCAGTAGGGAGGCCCAGACGTCCCTCTCCCCGGCCACTTGGGCCAGCTCCTCAGGAGGAATCCCAAGGCGTTCCCAGGCCAGCCGGGAGACATAGTCCCTCCAGCGTGTCCTGGGTCTTCCCCTGGGCCTCCTACCTGTGGGACGTACCCGGAACACCTCACCAGGGAGGTGCCCAGGAGGCATCCTGACCAGATGCCCGAGCCACCTCAACTGGCTCCTCTCGACGTGGAGGAGCCGTGGCTCTACTCTGAGTCCTCCCCGGATGACTGAGCTCCTCACCCTATCTCTAAGGGAGAGCCCAGACACACTACGGAGAAAACTCATTTCAGCCGCTTGTATCCGGGATCTCGTTCTTTCAGTCACGACCCAAAGCTCGTGACCATAGATGAGGGTAGGAACGTAGATTGACCAGTAAATCAGGGAGCTTCGCCTTTTGGCTCAGCTCTCTCTTCACCACAACGGATAGGTACAGTGCCCGCTTCACAGCAGATGCTGCACCAATCTGCCTGTCGATCTCCCGCTCCATCTTCCCCTCATTTGTGAATAAGACCCCAAGATACTTGAACTCCTCCACTAGGGGCAGTACATCCTCCCCAACCCGGAGAAGGCACTCTACCCTTTTCCGGTTCAAGACCATGGTCTCGGATTTGGAGGCACTGATTTTCATCCCGGCCGCTTCGCACTCGGCTGCGAACCGCTCCAGTGAGAGCTGTACATCACGCCCTTATAAAGCCAACAGGACCATGTCATCCGCAAATAGCAGAGACGCAATCCTAAGGCCACCAAAACGGATCCCCTCAACACCTTGGCTGCGCCTAGAAAATTCTGTCCATAAAAGTTATGAACAGAATCGGTGACAAAGGGTAACCTTGGCGGAGTCCAACTCTCACTAGAAACGAGTCTGACTTACTGCCGGCAATGCGGACCAGACTCTGACACCGGTCGTACAGAGACCTGACAGCCCTTATTAAAGGGTCCGGTACTCCATACTCCCGGAGTACCCCCCACAAGATCCCTCAGGGGACACATTCGAATGCCTTCTCCAGATCCACAAAGCACATGTAGACTGGTTGGGCAAACTCCCATGCCCCCTCCAGAATCCTGCCGAGGGTATAGAGCTGGTCCAGTGTTCCATGGCCAGGACGAAAACCACACTGCTCTTCCTGAATCCGAGATTCAACTATCCGACGGATCCTCCTTTCCAGAACCCCTGAATAGACCTTACCAGGGAGGCTTAAGAGTGTGATTCCTCTGTAGTTGGAACACAAGCTCCGGTCCCCTTTTTAAATAGGGGGACCACCACCCCAGTCTGCCAATCCAGGGGAACTGCCCCCGATGTCCACACAATGCTGCAGAGCCGCGTTAACCAACACAGCCCCACAACATCCAGAGCCTTAAGGTACTCAGGGCGAATCTCATCCACCTCGGGGCCTTGCCACCGAGGAGCTTTTTAACAACCTCAGCACCAGAGATGGGAGAACCCGACCCAGATTCCTCAGGCTCTGCTTCCGCAATGGAAGACGTGTTGGTGGGATTAAGGAGGTCTTCGAAGTATTCCGCCCACCGAAACACGACGTCCCGAGTTGAGGTCAGCAGCTCACCACCCCCGCTGTAAACAGTGTTGGTACTGCACTGCTTCCCCCTTTCTGAGACGCCAGATAGTGGACCAGAATCGATTCGAAGCCGTACGGAAGTCTTTCTCCATGGCCTCTCCGAACTCTTCCCACGCCCGAGTTTTTGCCTCTGCGACCAGCCGAGCCGCCCGCCGCTTCGACTGCCGGTACACATCAGCTGCTTCCAGAGTCCCACAGGCCAAAAAAGCCCGGTAGGACTCCTTCTTCAGCTTGACGGCTTCCCTCACCGCTGGTGTCCACCAGCAGGTTCAAGGGTTGCCGCCGCGACATGCACTGACAACCTTGCGGCCACAGCTCCGACTAGCTGCCTCAACAATAGAGGCGCGGAACATAGTCCATTCAGACTCAATGTCCCCCGCCTCCCTCGGGACGTGTTTAAAGTTCTCCCGGAGGTGGGAGTTAAAGCTCCGTCTAGCGGGGGACTCTGCCAAACGTACCAAGCAAACCCACACAGAACGTTGGGGCCTGCCCGGTCGGACTGGCTTCCTCCCCCACCATCGGAGCCAACTCACCACCAGGTAGTGGTCGGTGGAGAGCTCCGCCCCTCTCTTCACCCGAGTGTCCAAGACATGCGGCCGCAGATCAGATGAAACGACAAACAACAGTCAGAACCCGTCCCCCCACACGAATGCGGAGGGAGGCCACCCTCTGGTTCACCGGGGAAAACCCCAACGTGCAGGCACCGAGATGAGGGGCAACAAGTATGCCCACCCCAGCTCGGCGCCTCTCACCAGGGGCAAATCCAGAGTGTAAGAATGTCCACCCCCTCTCAAGGAGACTGGTTCCAGAGCCAGAGCAGTGCGTCGAGGTGAGTCCGACTATTTCTAGTCGGAACCTCTCAACCTCGTGCACAAGCTCAGGCTCCTTCCCCACCAGAGAGGTGACATTCCACGTCCCAAGAGCTTGGACATACCCAGTGAATGTCCTTAGTTTTGGTACACAAGTCTAAGTTGGGGACCAAGTAAAGTTTGTGGTCAGCATTGTGATAGGCTAACATTGAGGAGGTTTGTAGGTGTATGTGAGACTGACGTAGCCAAAAACTGACATTCAATACTGACTTAAGCCTATACATGTTAGCTCTTTCAGGTATGGGAAGGTTTAATTGTGAAACACGGCTTTATTTCCACACCTAATTTCCTCTTTTCTAAAAGTTGTAAAAACATTGCATTAGTGCTTGTATCTGTCCACTGTTGCCACGGCTACAATAAGATGGGGATGGGGTGGTCAACATGACGTCTTTGGCAGTTTGATCAGTTTCAGTCTCATCTGTTGACATCGTTGTAACATTGTAAAGATCTAGTTGTTCATAAAGCATGTAATGTGTTTCAGTGTTGGCTGCAGATGTTAAAGAAGAGGCTCCTGAAGAACAGAGTCCTGAGGGGGAGCAGCAGGAGTCAGAGCCCCTCCACATAAAGGAGGAACAGGAGGAACCCGGGGCCCGTCAGGAAGGAGAGCAGCTCCTTGTGAAAGAGGAGACTGATAGCAGGTTTCCATTAACTGCTGCTCCTATCAACAGTAAGGATTTCTTTACTTTGTTTCTGTGTCCTGTGTTGCAGCTAAAGGCCAAAACACTCTGGATTGAGTGGCATCCAATAGAATAGTCAAACTTCTACATTTAAGTAAAATGACATCTCCTTCCACTTATTTTATCACTGTATTTTTCAGATTATAAAGGACACTTAAAGTCCTTAAATGTTCTGAAAATGTAATGGTGCGCCTTTGTCAGGTTCAAATACCTAAAACATTCATCAAACACAAAAAGGAAAGACAACTGATTATCTTTTCTTGCAAGGAGAACACCACAGAGATGCGTTCAGTTACATTTCAACTGTTCTGAAGCAAAGTATGCTGCTGCCTTACTTTTTATTATTTCAGAAAAGGGAGGTCCGTAGTTACATTGCAGAGTTTAAGGAAGGGGGAGACGTACTTCAGTGTGACCTTTGACATCATAAACTTGCAGTTCAGGTATGCAAAACAACCTTAACAATTGAGCATTCATTGATCAGGAAAAGGAGTATCAACAGATGGCTGGCTGTAATTCATCACAGATAAGATAGTGCTTGCAAAAACAACCAACATTTATGGTGAGACTGTTTCTTGCACCAGGCCTTACTCTGTAACATAGGAGACAGAGATATCAGTCAACTGAAAAACACTTTGTCTGAATGAACTCGGGTCCTGCGCCTTCTGATGACGTCACTATACATGGTTGGTTTAACGTTTGCTCAATTGTGCAAAATATTGTAATTGGTTTGGACAACTTACTAAAGTAATTATAGCGGGGTGTAGGTTTTATTCGAGAGCGGGATTGCGGTTTGTAAACGGACAATTTTACGAAGAAATTCGCCATGGTCCTTGCGCCTCACGATGACGTCGTCAGAGCGTAGCCTACTGCGCAGCTTATATCGCGCAGCTCTTGATGGCGTAGGCTAAAGCATCTACAGGTAGGCGTAATACAGCACCGATAGCCACTCGACTACTTAAACATGGGGAAATGCAAGTTCAATCACAAATGGCTAGAAAACAATGAATATTCTTGGTTACGGTCGGTGCCTGGCAGCGCTTATGAAGCTAGCTGCATTGTATGTCGGAAGAATTTCAAACTTGGGACAATGGGGATCAGAGCAGTTGAATCTCACGTACAGAGTAAAAAACATAAAGACTATGTAAAAGCACGCCAGCAGCCTGCAATTGCTAGTTTCTGCTCCACCGTTTCCACCGCAAGCCACGATGTTAACAGTACAACGCTGAATGTTACAATAGGAAATCCACAGCCTGCAACAAGCGTTCCATCTGACCTCCGAGCAATCTGTGGCTCTATGCCAACACTCCGAGCAGAGGTGATTTGGGTGCTGAGGACCGGGACAAGCCACCATTCATGCAGGTCTAATGACGCGATTGAGGAAGTGTTCAAAGCAATGTTTCCAGATTCGGGGCTTGTACAGTCATTTACCTGTGGAAAAGACAAAACCAGATACGTAGCTAAAATTGGATTGGCGCCATATATAAAAAAAGAGCTCATCACCGAAGTCCAAAAATGCGGTGCGTTTGTGCTTATGTTCGACGAGCCACTGAACCAAACAACCAAAACCAAGCAACTGGACTTACATGTGCGTTATTGGTTAAATGACCACGTCCAGTCTAGATTCTATGGATCACAGTTCATGGGCCATGCAACTGCCGAGGACCTACTTCAGCATTTCAAAGTAAGTATGCCATATATTTGTATACCTTTTGTATATTATTATATAGTTTACTGATTTGTGAAGTTATTAACAACTATGGATATGCCACTATACATTAATTAGACAAATTGAAATAAAATAATTAAAAGAAATTACAAACAGCCAGCTTGAGTTTTAGAAAGGTAGTAGAGTCTGGTGTTTACCTGCCAATATGTTTAAATAATATATAGCCTACACTATGGCTATAGGGGTAGCTGACATTGCTTACTTTGTGAAATAGTATTCATTCTTTTTTATCTTATCCAGTCTGATATTAATCTTAAGTAATGGTGTCAGAAATGAGACGTGTTGATTGTTGTATGGCTTATATCTGTAATGTCTTTTTTTTAATTTCCAGGCGTGTGTGCAGCAGCTTGACCTGAGACATTTGGTTTCTATCTCAATGGATGGACCAAATGTCAATTGGAAGTTTTTTTCAATGCTCCAAAAGGAGCATGCAGAGACATTTGGAAGTGCCCAGCTGATTGTGGTGGGGAGTTGTGGGCTTCACACACTCCACAATACCTTTAAAAGTGGCTTCTGTGTCTGGCAGCTGGAGAAAGTGCTCAGGGCATTGCATACACTCTTTCTTAATACCCCTGGTAGAAGAGAAGATTTCTGCACTTTGACCAAGACATCTGTGTTTCCCCTACCGTTCTGTGGGCATTGCTGAATAGAAAACCTACCTGTCGTCGACAGGGCTATTACCATATGGCCAATGATGGTGATGTATGTGGATGCAGTGACGCAGAAAATACTTCCAAACCCCAGAACATCATCCTATGACACTCTGGCAGAGGCACGGAATGACCCTCTCATAATGGCCAAGTTGCACTTCTTCATGGCTGTCTCTAGGACCTTCACTACCTTTTTGACTAAATATCAAACAGATGAGCCTGTGATGCCATTCATCAGTAAAGATATGACTGTTCTCATGAAGGTAATGTATAACATTCCATGGAGAAAGTGTATGAAATTATTATTTTTATTATTATGTATTGTTATTTATGTTGTACTGTATATGTTCTCAGAGCCTACTGAAGAGGTTCATCAAAGCAGAGATCCTTAATGACATCACAGCACTGCAAATGGTCAAACTGGACACAACTGCCAAGGAAGCAAGGGCTCGCCTAAAGGACGTGGACGTTGGATTAGGAGCAGAAGAAGTCCTAAAGGTAAAGGCAAAGGTGTCAAATATCAAACAATGGTTTAGGTACAGGAAATCAAAACTTTATTTTTGCATAAACTTTTAGCCAGTTTCACAGGCCCTCTTCCCCTCTTCCTGCTAGGAACTCCAGACTAGCCCCAAGAGCAGTGTAGGTGAGCTCAGTGTGTTGGCATTTAGAAAGGACTGCATGGACTGTTTGACCAATATTGTCAAGAAAATGCAAGACAAGAGCCCACTAAAGTACACCATTGTGAGGCAAATGGCATGTTGGACCCAACGAACATGTTCTCAGACCCCGACTTGTGCTCTGAAAGAATGAAAGAAGTTGTTCAGAGGTTTCTGCATGATCACCAGCTGTCAGGAGGCGTCTCTGCTGGTACTTAAGATTTAGAAGTCTGTCAGAATGTACATTGTCACACTTACTTAATGTGATTTTTTTTTTTTTTTTTTGTGGTTTGTCTGTCTGTCTAAACTTTTTCATTACATTGATTGATTTTTCTTTTAATTATTATTTTGTTTTAATCTGTTTTGCAACAGGTGATGTGATTGTCCAACAATTTGGAAATTTCTTGTCTCTGGAGGCGAAAGATGAATCATTCTCCTCTTTCCAACCCATGCGTACAAGACTAGACGTTTTCTTGCATGGACACCTCCATCAATCCTACCCTGAACTCTGGGCTTTTCTGTAAATAAGGAGGTAGAGGCTGATAACATGAAGGAGGACACAGTGGTTGCTCAGAGGATGATATGTGACTACGTTTCTGTCTGTGGGGGGGTTCTCAAAGTACCTCTGACTAAGGAGCTTTTGGGAGCTGCAGCGTCAGCTAGGTCTCAATATCGGCTATATCTGGACCAGGAAAAGAGAAAGCATGCGTGCAATGCTCAAAGAGAAAAGTGAAAAGGTGCAGAAGACCACATTGAGCAGCTCAAAAAGAAGAAGACAATACTGATAGAGTTAGCAAACAGCCTAGAAAAAGATGCAGACAAACTAGCAGAGCAAGCTGAGGGTAAATCAGGCACATGCATGGCCCAGCTAATCACCAAGTCAAACATACTCAGAAAAAGATACAAAGAAAAACTAACAGAACTCAAAGAGGTTGAGAAAGAGCTGGAAGATAAATCAGCAGAACTCAGGCATATGCCATAATGTCAAATCAGGCATTGTCTCCCTCCTCTTTACCTTCCCGCCTCTCTGTTTCAAGTGTTCATATGTTCATTTGTGCACATGCACATTGTTATAAATGGTACACTCTTTAGGGAAGGCTTTCCCAAGTGCCAAGTTGTCTAATATTATTATTATTTTATCTTTTAATTTTGGTTGATTCAAAAGTTGTCACACAAGTTGTTATGTGACAACTGAGGAGGAGGAGTGGCAACCATCTTTCAGTCTGATTTATTAATTAGTCCCAGGCCAATTAATAACTACAGTTCTTTTGAACATTTAACCCTCAGTTTCCCTCATCCAAACTGCAAAGCAATAAAACCTCTTCAGTTTGTTGTTTTGTATCGTCCACCAGGCCCTTACACTCAGTTTTTGGATGAGTTGTCAGATTTCTTATCTGATTTGGTGTTAAATACTGATAAGGCTATTATAGTGGGTGATTTTAACATCCATGTTGACACAGAATGTGATAACCTTAGTGTAGCCTTTAAAACTATCCTAGATTCAATTGGTTTAGCTCAAAATGTGCATAAACCGACGCACTCTTGGCTCCATACTTTAGACCTTGTGCTGACATATGGCATTGATTGTGAAGAATTAACAGTATTTCCTCACAACCCTGTCCTATCTGATCATTTTTTAATAACATTTGAGTTTAATCTAACTGAGTTCTCCACCCCCAAAAGAGGGTTCCATTATAGTAGATCTTTATCGGATAATGCTGTATCAAAACTTAAAGAGTCTGTCCCCTTTTTAATATCCTCCGTATTGCAGAAATGCCCTGTAGATGGCAGCAATGTTGTTTCTTCCAATTCACAAATAGATGTCTTTGTAAACGGTATGACTTCGTCATTGCGTTCTGCATTAGACAATGTAGCTCCCTTGAAAAAGAAGGTGATTATTCACAGGAAGCTGGCTCCTTGGTTTAATTCAGAGCTGCGTTCCTTGAAGCACAATGTTAGGAAATTGGAGAGAAAATGGCGCTCTACACACCAAGAGGAATCCTACCTAATCTGGAAGAACAGTCTATTGTTGTATAACAAGACCCTTCGCAGAGTTAGAGCAGCATATTTTTCATCATTAATTGAGGAGAATAAGAATAATCCTAGATTTCTCTTCAGTACAGTTGCCAAACTTACCCAGAGCCACAGCTCTGTTGATCCATCCATTCCCTTAGCTCTTAGCAGTAATGATTTTATGGGATTCTTCATAAATAAAATTGATTCCATTAAAAATAAAATAATTGGCATCCTCCCAAACATGATTACCTCGTCCTCAGTAAGTGAGGCAGCATTGGAGGAATCCTTAGAACCTGCACAGTGTCTGAACTGTTTAAAAGCAGTAGAGCTTTCTCAGCTATCTAAAATTTTAGCTTCATCTAAACCTTCTACCTGTATGTTAGACCCAATCCCAACCAAGTTGTTTAAGGAGGTATTCCCTCTGATCAGTGGTCCTATTTTAGACATGATTAATCTATCCTTGGTAAATGGATATGTACCACAGGCTTTTAAAGTAGCTGTTATTAAACCTTTACTTAAGAAACCATCTCTTGATCAAGATGAGTTAGTAAATTACAGACCTATATCTAATCTTCTTTTCTTATCTAAAATTATTGAGAAAGTAGTTGCTAATCAACTATGTGAAGATTTACAAAGTAATGACCTACTTGAGGAGTTTCAGTCAGGCTTCAGAGCTCATCATAGCACTGAAACAGCTCTGGTGAAGGTCACCAATGATATTCTCATGGCCTCAGATAATGGACTTGTGTCTATACTTGTCCTGTTAGATCTCAGTGCTGCATTTGATACAGTTGATCACAATATTCTCCTACAAAGACTTGAGCGTACTGTAGGGATTAAGGGAAAAGCATTAGGCTGGTTTAAATATCTGTCGGACAGATTCCAGTTTGTTCATGTTAATAATAAATCTTCCTCAAACTCTAGGGTCACTTGTGGAGTACCACAGGGTTCAGTCCTTGGACCAATTCTATTTACTATATATATGCTTCCGATTGGCAAAATTATCAGACAGCATGGGATTAATTTCCACTGTTATGCTGATGACACTCAGCTATATTTATCCATAAATCCTGATGAATCCAATCAGTTACTTCGACTGCAGTCATGTCTTGATGACATCAAAAGCTGGATGACTTTAAATTTCCTGCATTTAAATTCTGACAAGACAGAAGTTGTAATCTTTGGGCCAGAGTCTTCAAAAAATAAAGTTCTTAATCAATCACTTAATCTGGATGGCATTAACTTGGCCTCTGGTAATAAAGTTAAAAATCTTGGTGTTGTTTTCGACCAAGACATGTCATTTAAATCCCATATTAAACAGGTTTCCAGAGTTTCCTTTTTTCACCTCCGGAATATCGCCAAAATTAGAAAGATTCTGTCCAGGGGTGATGCTGAAAAACTAGTCCATGCATTTGTTACTTCAAGGCTGGACTATTGTAATTCTTTACTATCAGGAAGTCCACAAAATGCAGTTCGAAGTCTTCAGCTGATTCAAAATGCTGCGGCAAGAGTTCTGATGAAAATCAACAAGAGGGATCATATTTCTCCAATTTTAGCTTCCCTTCATTGGCTTCCTGCTAAATCAAGAATAGAATTTAAAATTCTCCTTCTAACGTATAAAGCCCTTAATAATCAAGCTCCATCATATATCAGAGCTCTGATTACCCCGTATGTTCCTAACAGAGCACTTCGCTCTCAGACTGCAGGTCTGCTGGTGGTTCCTAGAGTCTCTAAAAGTAGAATGAGAGGCAGATCCTTTAGCTATCAGGCTCCTCTCCTGTGGAACCAACTCCCAGTTTTGGTCCGTGAGGCAGACACCCTATCTATTTTTAAGACTAATCCTAAAACTTTCCTTTTTGACAAAGCTTATAGTTAGAGTGGCTCATACCCTGAGCTATCTCTATAGTTGTGCTGTGATAGGCCTAGGCTGCTGGAGGACATCAGGGTCTAATTTTCTCACTCTACTGATTTCTACTGTTCTTCAGTCTACTGTTCTCCAGTTTTGCATTGTATTACATTGAAATGACTGTCGTCATTTCAGCTTTTAACTTTTTGCTCTCTCTCTTTTTCTTCATAGTAGGTACACCTGGTCTGGCGTTCTGTTAACTGTGACATCATCCAGAGAAGACGGCTCACCCGCTACTACCATCTAATGTAGAACAGATTACTAGATCAATGTGTGCTTCTGTGCTTTTTTGTCTCTCTTGTTGTGTCTCTGCTCTGTCTTCCGTAACCCCAGTCGGTCGAGGCAGATGACCGTTCATACTGAGCCCGGTTCTGCCGGAGGTTTTCCTTCCCGTTAATGGGGAGTTTTTCTTCCCACTGTCGCTTCATGCTTGCTCAGTATGAGGGATTGCAGCAAAGCCATGTACAATGCAGACAACTCTCCCTGTGGCTCTACGGTTCCCCAGGAGTGAATGCTGCTTGTCGGGACTTTGATGCAATCAACTGGTTTCCTTATATAGGACATTTTTGACCAATCTGTATAATCTGACCCAATCTGTATAATATGATTGAACTTGATTTTGTAAAGTGCCTTGAGATGACATGTTTCATGATTTGGCGCTATATAAATAAAATTGAATTGAATTGAACTGAATTGAATGTAAATGTCTTTGCACTTTGAAAGCAGCTGAAATTGTAATTTATTTGTTTATTTTTGTTCTGAAGGAACAGTATTTTATATATTTACTTCATTTTATAAGCATTTGTTCATGGGACCTAAATGTTCTGAAAATATTGTAATAAATATAGGACTGTAATGACATGTTTGTTGTCTTTTCGCATTACACACATTTAGCTGATGTTCTTAAACTCAACCGTCATTTTGATTTGTATTTCCATCGTACGTTTGGTCTTAAATTTAATTTAGAAGTGGTATTAAAAGGTCTTAAAAATTATTAAATTTAACTTGTTTATACTTGTAGACACCCTGCTTACAACCTTTTAATAGTAATGACTAACTACGTGATAAATGCATGGTAAATAAAAAAACATGCAGAGAATAGTAAAATATAATATAACAGTCTTATAATCTGATGCTCTTTTATGTGTGGACATGGACATATTAGACACATTGGACAAAGCCTAACATTTTGTTTTAAAGCATGGCTGAAAAGGTCAATATCATGTTATCAGCACATAAAGTTAAAAAAGCTAGCTCTACAAAGAACAGAGTTTTTGCAGGGGTTATAACAGTCATGTAATTTTATTCTGTGTTTTACTGTTCTGCATGTTCTGTCAAAGAAGTTAATCTAGCAACATTTCCTAAATATATCAGAATTAAAATGTGCCTCAGTTCAGGATGAGATCAAAATACTATCTAATGTGCATAATGTGTATCAATGTTTCCTGCAGATGTTGAGAAGAAGCTGATTGTTAAAGAAGAAGCTTCTTTAGACCACAGACCTCGTGATGACCTGCATTACCTAAAGCCCCCCCACATAAAGGAGGAACAGGAGGGAGTCTACATCAGTCTGCCAGGAGAGCAGCTCAATGGGAAGGAGGTGAATAATGCCATCAGGTTTCCAGTTGCTGCTCCTCCCATAAATACTCTGGATGATGAACAGTCTCTGCTGCTCTCACAGCTTTATCCAGACCAAATTAAAGACAGAGAGCCTCCAGAAGAGAATGATGGAGACACCAGGATACAAGATCATGGAGATGCTTCAATTTTTTTAGAGACTGAAGACACTGAGGAAGATAAAGAGGACAGTACTGTAGAGCACCCTCTGTCTGAGCTGAAACACTTGTCAGACTCTGGATATAATAAATGTTCTACAGAGAAGAAAAAATGTAGGAAAGGCCGCACAGGAGTGAAGCTTAGCTGCAAAGACTGTGGCAAAACATTTATGGGAAAATCAGCTTTAAACAAACACATGAGAGTACATACAGGAGAGAAGCCTTTCTGTTGTGATCTATGTGGACAAAGCTTTAGCCTCAAACATAATTTAAACACACACATGAGAATTCATACAGGACAGAAGCCTTTCTGTTGTAATCTATGTGGACAAAGCTTTAGGCGAAAATCACATGTAAACACACACATGAGAATCCATACAGGACAGAAGCCTTTCCGTTGTGACCGATGTGGACAAAGATTTAATCAAAAAGTAAGTTTAAACACACACATGAGAATCCATACAGGACAGAAGGCTTTTTGTTGTGATCTATGTGGAAGAAGCTTGAGCCACAAATCAGCTTTAAACACACACATGAGAATCCATACAGGACAGAAGCCTTTCTGTTGTGATCTATGTGGACAACGATTTAGCGACAAATCAACTTTAAACACACATATGAGAATCCATACAGGACAGAAGCCTTTCTGTTGTGATCTATGTGGAAGAAGCTTTAGCAACAAATCAGGTTTAAACACTCACATGAGAATCCATACAGGACAGAAGCCTTTCTGTTGTGATCTGTGTGGAAGAAGCTTTAGCCACAAATCACATTTAAAGAGACACATGAGAATCCATACAGGACAGAAACCTTTTTGTTGTGATCTATGTGGACAAAGATTTAGCCACAAATCTAATTTAAAGACACACATGAGAATCCACACAGGAGAGAAGCCTTTTTGTTGTGATCTATGTGGACAAAGATTTAATCAAAAAGTCACTTTAAACACACACATGAGAATCCATACAGGACAGAAGCCTTTCTGTTGTGATCTATGTGGACAAAGGTTTAGTCAAAAATCTGGCTTAAACAAGCACAGAAAAAACCATACAATGCAAGAAATGGCAAGTTTTTTTGTATAGCATATTTCAGTACAAGGACACGTCAAAGGGCTTTACATAAAATAAAAACAGAAACAAATTGGACTACAAATTTAAATGTTTCAGTTAACGGTTTAACTAGAACAGTCAAAGGCAATCCTAAACAAATGTGTTTATAATCTTGATTTAAAATAACTTAGACTTTTCACAGTCTTCTGGAAGTTTGTTTCATTTGGTAGAATATAGGAAGTAAACTTTTTACAGGTTGTAAAGCGCTTTGGGATCGTCTGACTATTTAAAGAGCTGTACAAGTACAAGCCATTTACCAGATTAGGCTTGAATCAGAAGACATCTAGAGGGTTGATACACTGATAACAAGTTTGTGATGTATTTAGGTGCTAAACCATTCAGGGACTTTATAGACTAACACAAGTATTTTAAATTCTATTTTCTGAGATACAGGGAGTTAGTGTAAGGTCTTAAGGACCAGGTCGATGTTCGCTACATTCTTTGTCTTATTGAGGATGTGAGCAGCAGCGTTCTGGATCAGCCGCAGCTGTCTAATTTTTTTTTTTTTCCTTGGACCTGTGAAAACACCATTCCAGTTATCTATTTGACTAAAATTAAATGCATTGATTAGTTTTTCCGTAACTGGCTGAGACATCATTCCTTTAATCCTGGAAATGTTCTTCAGGTGATGGAAGGCAGACTTTGCAATCACATTTAGATGCCTTTGGAGGTTCATGCCTGAGTCCATTAGTGCAACAGCCCTCAAACTGGGGTCTCCAGACCATGGGTTGGGGGTCTGTGAAACTATGTAGTTGGGCCTGAGGAGGCACTGTTGAGGATGCGTCATGGTTGAGTCAAGTATCACAATGAACAAATATTTAACTCTGTCCAACTTATCATGTAAAGTAAAAGCCAAATCAGCTAAAATTAGGAAGTATGACAACAGTTACATCAAGTTTGGCTTTATGGAGAATGAGGATGGGAGACCAAAATGTGTTTGTCTTCAAGTGCTAGCAAACAAGCTCTGTATCTGGTGGTGTAGCGCAATGCAAACAGTAAGAAGCCACACTCAATAGGAATGGACCTTGTGCTTCCAGCTGCGGTGGACATGTGAGGTTCTACTTGGTACAGAAGCAGCTAACAAGATGAAAACTGTCCCGCTTTCAGACGACACGGTGAGGAGAAGAATTAAGATAAGCCACCACAGAGTCATAGAAAGTTTTTAGCAGAGGCCTGCTCACACCAAAGGACCTCAGCCTCCTCAGGAGGTGGAGGCGGCTCTGGCCCTTCTTATACAGAGCATCGATGTTGTGAGTCCAGTCCAGCTTATTGTTGATGTGAACACCCAGGTATTTGAAACTCTCCACAAAGAACTGTCAGCTGACATTCAGGAACAGTGATTGGATAGACTGTGTTCATGTGATCAGTTTTCTACAGCTGGACAAATCTACAGACATTTCCACTGCTGCTCAGCTGATAGCTCTGGTGCTCTATCCCTGGGAGGGAAACATTATGGAGGATTTTGGTTTCTGCTAGGAGGTCTTGGGCAGGACAACTGATGTGGAAATTTAACATATACATAATTGCTGATGTCTTTAACTGTAAAAAGGCTGTTTAGAATACTATCAACATGAAGAATCTAAAGGGGTCCTTGGAAAAATGTCCCTGGCCACAAAAAGTTTGAGAACCCCTGCGTTAGTGGACCCAGATTCTGGGTCTGATCTGTGGTTACTAGCTGAAGCAACTGAAGCTGTGTGAAAAATATTTACTACAGTTTTTTTTATTCAATTAAAGGAGATTTTGGCACACAGCAAAAATAACAAAATAACCCCACAACATGATGCTACAAACCCATAATTCACAGTTGGGTTGGTGTTCTCAGGCTTGAAAGCTTCTCCCTTCTGCCTCCAAATGTAATAATGGTCCTTAAGGCCATCCAGTTCAATTTTAGTTTCATCAGACCACAGTACATATCTCCTAAAATGAGTTTGCAAACTTTATTCTGACTTTTATGTGTTTCTTCCTGCCAGAGTAGCCTTTCAGCCCATGTCAGTACAGTACTTGTTTTACTGTGGATAATGAGACACTCTGACTAGCTTCAGCCACATCTTCACAAGGTCTTTTGCTTTTGTTCTTTGGTTGGTGTTCACATTTCAGATCAATATACGTTTGTGTCTGGGACACAAAACTGGTCTCCTTCCTGAGTCCTTCCCATCATAGTTCCTTTAGCATAGGGATGTCATGATGTCCCTTACTAGCGCTAAGGAGCTATAAGGAATCCCACAATCCTTTGCATGACATGACCTATAAGCACAGCCCACCTCACGGAAATTAACAAAAATGTCCGCAGAGAACAGAGCGTGTGGTTGTAAGTAGCACCATTTACCCTTTCACATATTACAGCAGTTGTTGGTCATCCATGTGGTTAAGAGGCCTTTGGCCATCTCTGCCTTTGTTGTCTACAGCAAATAAGATCTGTTAGATATTCTAACAGTGTAACAGCAAAGTTTGAAATCAAAGGAAGCAATAAAATCGCTAGCTGTGATGTGATGAAATACAATGTATACATATGTTAACCTTGAAAATTAAATTCTCTTTGTTGAACAAATGTTTTATTTTGCATGTGTGTATACACCATATTCCTTTAAAACCAAAAACCTAATCACATAATTAAAACAAATAAAATAATCATCAGTTTGTCAACTCTGTTTAAGAAGACAATAAGCAATTGGACCAGTTTACTGTTAGAACACTGCAAAAACTTGCCATCTAAAAACAAGTTACAAATGCTAGGCATTAGTCTGAATCTCCTCAAATTAAGTAAAATAATCTGCCAGTTCAGTAAGAAAATTGCACTAGGAAAGATTCTTCAGAAAAAAATGAAAAAATATCCAGGATTTAGACAAGTGAGAAATATCTTAAAAGTTGTGAATTATTCCAAGTACTTTAGTAAGTCTATTAAACTCTAGACTTCACTGGTAATACTTTCAGTTTTTTATTCTCAATCACTATTATTAAAAAGATATTAAAACCAGGGCAACTAAATAAAATATTTATGTATTCAGTACTTGTCATGGTTTTTAGTTTTCTGACACACACACAGGAGACAAGAGAACGGTTTAACAGATTTATTCAGGTCTGGGGACGGTGAGAGCGCAACAGGGCCGGAGATTGAGAACGGGAGAGACCGGAGCCGTGGATGGCTGGTTAGACGCACTATCTGCGGGACAAACCAGAGAGTTAGTGCGGGACAGGTGGAGGAGGACGATCAGCTGGTCGCGGTCTTACCGTGCAGGTAGAGCGGACTCAACCCGCTCTATAATAATTATAATAATAATATTAATAAATTGTTGTCGTTTCCTGTTCTTTTAGCCTTGGTTTTCTTCTATAATTAAAAATGCCTTATATACTTTCTGTGAATGCTTTTTATGCAGTTCTGTACTGGTACTTGATGTAATGTAAAAACTAAAGTTTTTTTGGAAGAAAAACAAAGATAAACGATCCTGGTTATCCTGTTTATGCAGTTACCTAAACAGAAGAAAATTGCATTATTTCAGGAGAATATTTACGCAAATACAAATATATACAAAAACAAACCCCCGTCCCGAAAAAAGACAAAAGAATAAAAAAGTAAGAAAAACTACGAACAGAATAGACCCTTTTCACAGTGACGTCATGCAACTTCCGTTCTGCGGTGAAGCAGGGTATCTTTACTTCCGCTTTCTCCGCGAGCAGTGTTTTTACATAGGGATTTCACACAGTCCCTCACCAATCTACCCAAATTTCGTTTGGGAGACGTGCACAGACTGGTACAAAAGCTTTCAGCCACACAAGCCTCCAAACTCGAAAAAGATGATAAGTTCTTTTTGGAACAATACCTTTTCGATTATTAAGGTAAGAGCTTTGTCTTTTTAGCTCTGTTGTTAGCATAGATGCTAGGATAATGGTAGCTATGCTACCAACAGGACTTTTGTCATTTATTAGTTTTCTATTTCTCCATTATATTGCTACGCTAGCTTTATTGCTATATCAGCTTATCTGTTTCACAGCTTTTAGCCAATGAGTCACACCAGGGATATAGTTGATGTATAATGTTGAGCCTTTTCATACTTTGTTTTGGAACAGTGTCAATGCTGTTGGCCACTTGGTCACAGCTCTATGAATAAAAATGAGGAGCCTCATTCCATCCCGTTTTTTTTTTTTTTTTTTTTGTAGTATTTTACTGAGGTTGCAGACTTTGCAGTATCTCACAAAATTCCTCTGTGGGTTCAGTGTGTTTCTCAGTCTGTTCAGTAGATTTGGAGCCTCAAGTAATAAAATAATTCTGCCCATTCCTGTTAAAACTGTGATAGTTTAGGACATCATAGACTGAGAAAGACGCTGTCAATAATGTTGAATGCACACTGCATGCACACTAATAATCAGTTCATTATAGTATTTATGGATTATGCTGCTGTCGGGGCAAACCCCTTGTGTCCTATACTGTTATTTTTCAGGGAACTGACAAAAAAAAACATGGATTTTAAAAAACTTCAGACATCACACTTCATATATTTTAGTTATTTATTACATAGATACTTCATAGCAGCTCTGTCCATTTTACCTTTTACCTGTCCTGTTTATCCTGCCTCCTTGCTCCGGTTCCCCTCTACCTTACAGAAGAGCCTGCTGCCGAGCTCTGGTGGGTTCTCCCCTGAACTGTCAATTTTCTGCCCAGCTGTGGACCCTGCTGCCTGTTCCTGGTTCCAAGAAGTCTCTCTCCGGTCCGTCAGCTCCTGCCAACACCATCACCCTGTTCCCGTGCAGTTCTACCTCGCTGGTTACATCACCCTCCATCCCATCAAACCTTCAATAAAGACTTTCATTTTAAGTCCCTTGTGTGTGGTTCTGGGTTCATCCATAGACAAATTAGACTTAGACAACTTTATTTGTCATTTTGTATGCACAGAGTGCGTACAGAACGAAATTCCGTTTGCATACAGCTTGAGAATTACAGTAAATTACAGCAGTGATTTAACAGTAAACAATTGAAATGTAAACAATGCAGGAGAAAGAGACAGTGTGCAATCAGTGTACAGGTGAGTATTTTTAAAAACCATTTGTATGTGCAGAAATTAATTAATTTTTCGGATTAATTTCCTTTCATTAACAAATTGATTTTGACAGCTCTAATAAAAATGTACGTGGTGAGCCACTGAAATTATCTTGGGAAAAGCTAAATAAACTTATAACTCAATTATCTTTAAGAAAGAAAGATGGAGTTTAATTCGTTAAAGACCACTTGCAGAAACGTAGGTGTCCTCGGAAGAGAAGTGCTGACTGCAGGCGTAAGTGCTGCCGCGAAGGATTTTAAAATTTGGCCCCTCGTCTCTTCTTATTGCAGTCACCCAACGGGCTCCAGTCTCAGCATCAGCCGGGAAGTCATGAAAACTGAGATATGGAAAGTTTTTTTTTGTTGTTCGAACACTGTGGGACACTGCAGTAGCGGTTTCTCTGTGATTGTGCCATGCTTGGTGGATATGATGCTGCTGAGAGATGGACACAAGGGGAGAAAAAATAGATTAATTATAATACTTTTTAAAACCTTTATTTAACAAGATAAACTCCTATTGAGATTAAGATCTCTTTTTTTAAAGGTTGATCTGACTAAGAGGTCAGCAGCACATGTCATTACTAATACAGTATAATAAAACAATTTCAGGCTTCTAAAAATATACAGTATTTTGCACAAAAACTAAAAAAAAGTGCATTAATGTAAGTGCAAATAATATTATGAAGAAAATTCATTATAATACACAAACACAAGTACTGTCCAATAGACCCACGGTAATTTTTTTAGGAATGAACAAAAAGATTCAAATGGAATAAGATCTTTTTAATTCAGTGACTGCAAATATATATAACACGTCACCATAATCAAGTAAGGGGAACAATGTAGCAGATAAATGTCTTTTTTTCACTCAGTGAACAAGATTTATTTCTATAATAGCAAAGCTACAGTAATCATTTTATAACATCTACATCAGATTAATGACAGGTAAAGTAAGCTAACAAGCTGCTGCATGTTAGCTTTGATCTTCATGTTACTGTCCCGATCAAAGCATCTATATAACAGCAATGATTGCTACCAATACTAAGGAAAATAAAGATAGTCAATAAGACACGTTTAATATTGTGCTCTCAGTCTTACCTAATGAAATCACGCTGATTACTGATAGGTAAAAGTTTGGTAAGGTAAGCTAACAAGCTGCTGCATGTTAGCTTAGATCTACAGGTTACTGTCCCGATCAAAGCATCTATATAACAGCAATGATTGCTACCAATACTAAGGAAAATAAAGATAGTCAATACGACACATTGTGGTCTCAGTCTTACCTTATGAAATCGCGCTGATTATCAGTGAAACACGTCTTCACCTCCCGAATTTTCTATGTAAAAGCATGCAGCCGGAAGTAAAGATACCCTGCTCCGCTTCAAAACGGAAGTTGAGTGACGTCATGTGAAAAGGGTCTATAACTTCCTGTAGGAAGTTATTCTGTTCGCGCATGCGCACATGAGCTGATGGAACGGTTCGCGCTACGGGTGAGGAGGATCTGGTAGTGACAGAGATATCCATGGATATCTATGGTGACAGAGGTCAGAGTGTTGGTGAGGCTGAAAGAGAGCAGCAGCTGCTGCAGGTGATGAAGTCTGGAAAGAAGTCCAGCAGCTGGAGGCACAGCGGAGAAACTGGAGGGAAGCAGGAGCTCAAAGAGCGGCAGGACGCAGCAGAGGAGACACCAATGATGGGGGATGTTTTCCAGCCCAGAGTTCTGCTGCACCCATCAGGTTTGGAGATTTCCTTCTTCATGCTAACTGTGTGGATGGAGCTAAAGTTTAGGAGCCGTTTTCAGCAGCTGATGGATTCCCCCTCTTCATCAGAACTCGTTGCAGGGTTTCCCCCAGAAAACTGGCTAAGACTGCAGCACAATGATAAGCTAGCATGTAGCATAGAGGGCGCTAATGCTAGCTTAGCATGTAGCATAGAGGGCGCTAATGCTAGCTTAGCATGTAGCATAGAAGGTGCTAATGCTAGCTTAACATGTAGCATAGAGGTGCTAATGCTACTTTAGCATGTAGCAACATTCAGCATCAATTTCTTCTTGTCCGTCTGTCTGGGAAAGTTCCTCCAAACATTAATTTCTGTAACTGAGTCATGCTGCTCATAAGATAACAGATCTTCTGTCTCTGGGGTGCTAACAAGTCACCTGTTACCTGCCAGTTCAATTTTGGTTTCCACACCTGCATCTTTGAGGATCATTCTAGCCTGACAGTTTTGTTCATGGGATTCATTCCTTAGAAACCACAGATAATTGGTAAAATCTCTGATAAATGCATTACTTGGACATACCCAGTGAATGTCCTTAGTTTTGGTACACAAGTCTAAGTTAGTGACCAAATAAAGTTTGGGGTCAGCATCGTGATAGGCTAATATTGAGGGGGTTTGGAGGTGTACGTGAGGCTGACGTTGCCAAAAACTGACATTCAGTACTGACGTAAGCATATACATGTTAGCTCTTTCAGTTATGGGAAGGTTTAATTATGAAACACTGCTTTATTTCCACACCTAATTCCCTCTTTTCTAAAAGTTGTAGAAACATTGCATTAGTGCTTGTATCTGTACACTGTTGCCACGGCTACAATAAGATGGGGATGGGGTGGTCATCATGATGCCTTTGGCCGTTTGATCAGTTTCAGTCTCATCTGTTGGCATCGTTGTAACATTGTAAAGATCTAGTTGTTGATAAAGCATGTAATGTGCTTCAGTGTTGGCTGTAGATGTTAAAGAAGAGGCTCCTGAAGAACAGAGTCCTGAGGGGGAGCAGCAGGAGTCAGAGCCCCTCCACATAAAGGAGGAACAGGAGGAACCCGGGGCCCGTCAGGAAGGAGAGCAGCTCCTTGTGAAGGAGGAGACTGATAGCAGCTTTCCATTAACTGCTGCTCCTATCAACAGTAAGGATTGCTTTACTTTGTTTCTGTGTCCTGTGTTGCAGCTAAAGGCCAAAACTCTCTGGATTCATCAGCTTCCTATCAGACAAAACTATAAAGATTAATGTGTGTCGCTGTCATTAAAATGTTATTGAAATGCAAAACACAATAAGATTAATTTATGTGATAATGTAGGAAATTTTAAACATTGCCCGAATCCACACTGCATACATCTAATCCTACCAGAAAGATAGTAATTAGAGGCACACACATTGAACGAGGTGAATAAGTGATTCAAGCTGTGTGGTAATCAGGTAATTATTTTAGTGCCACAGTGTCAGAAAAATATCAGAATGTTGAAACCTTTATTTACACTATCTTTATATCCCCTTTGTAATCCAGGGAGGAATCATTGGCAGCTTTGCACATGTTATACATCTGCAGTGTAAAAATGGAGCAGGTCTCTGACTGCAGGCAGGTTTTTCAAGGCAAGGCAAATGTATTTGTATAGCACATTTCAGTACAGAGACAATGGAAAGTGCTTTACATGATTAAAATACAGGGAAATAAAACAGAATAAAAGCAAGTAGGAATAAAATGGAATAGAAACTAAAAGCAAACATTAAAAACAGTTGGACTACAAAGTTGAACTAATGATGTTTCACTAAAACAGTTAACTAGAACAGTCGAAGGCAATCGTGAACAAATATGTTTTTAATCTTAATTTAAAGGAACTCAGGCTTTCTGCACTTTTAAAGTTTTCTGAACGTTTGTTCCAGATCAGTGGAGCATAGGAACTAAATGCTGCTTCTCCATGTCTGGTTCTGGTTCTGGTTCTGCAGAGCAGGCTGGAGCCAGAAGACCTGAGTGGTCTGGAGGGTTGATGCCCTGATAACAAGTCTGTGATGTATTTAGGTGCTAATTCAGGGATTTATAGACTAACAGAAGTATTTTAAAGTCTATTCTCTGAGATACAGGGAGCCAGTGTAAGGACTTTAGAACTGGGGTTATGTGCTCTACTTTCTTAGTCTTAGTGAGGACTTCAGAACTGGGTCCATGTTCTCTACTTTCTTAGTCTTAGTGAGGACGCAGGCAGCAGCGTTCTGGATCAGCTGCAGCTGTCTGATCCACTTTTTAGGTTGACCTGTGAAAACACCGTTACAGTAATCAATACGACTAAAGATAAATGCATGGATTATTTTTTCCAGATCCTGCTGAGACATCAGTCCTATAATCCTGGAAATGTTCTTCAGGTGATAGAAAGCCGACCTTGTAATTGTCTTTAGATGCTTTTGGAGGTTCAGGTCTGAGTCCATCACTACTCCCAGATTTCGGGCCTGATCAGTGGTTCAGTGGTTCTTAGCTGAAGCTGTGTGCTAACTTTTGATCTCTATTGGTCCAAAGATTATTAGTTCAGTTTTTTTATTCAATTGAAGAAAATTTTGGGATTTTTTTCAGGATGAGGCAGCTGCCTGTGCCTGTGAGGCAGCGCTGAGGGAAGTAGGGAGGGAGCTCTAGCTGCTGTTCTGAGAGAATGACAATACAGGGTTCCCGCGGGTCCTTAAAAAGTCTTAAATAAAAATCCGGGAAATTAAGGTCTTAAATTGTCTTAAATTTACCGTAAAGTTGCTGTAGGTATTACATTTTCAGCCGGTCTGCTTAATGCCGGGGTTAAAGTTCTCCGTTGCTGCGACCGATTTCCGTCATTTGGAAAATTAGAGCAAAAAGTTCCGCCTAGACTTTTTTAAAAAGAAACTGCTTTAAGGGTCTGTGTGGACCTCTAAGCCGATGAAATCTGGCAGAGCTGGGACATTAGCCAATCAGAAAGAGAGTAGGGCGGGTCTTTGCAAAGCGGAGATCTGCCACTGAGGTTTATCGGTGTTCAATCATTTTCATTTTTTAGAACAGCGTACCAAAATGGCCACAGATGCATGAATGAAAGTAGCGCTGGTTGAAGGTTTTCTTTAGATTTATGAACTATCAACTCAGAAAGTTCAGTGGAATGAACATCTGACAACAACTTCCCTCGGTAAGCGTGCAGTTAATTAATGAGTTGCTTTCACCTGTGGCCATGTCACCTGTCAGCGTTTATTCCCTCGCTTCCAGTAATTTAACTGATAAATGCAGCAACTAACCAGGGATTTCCTCATGATTCGCTGTTATGTTTTGTTGAAAATTCAAAGAAAAGTAACGTGCTAGCTCAGCTAATTTAGCATGACGCGTTTTGTTTTTTTCAAGAAGAAGAAGGGTCGGAATGTGAAACAGTGCTCCGCATTTTACAGGGTCCGATTCGGAAAAATAAAATAAAAAAATAAATTGTTGGCAGGAGTTGGTGGACCTAGACCATGAAATTGAGAAGAGAGCAGCAGAGCTGCGCCACATGTCTTGAAGTGAATTTGGGATGTTACGAAACAGGGTTTCTCTGATTAAAAGTCATGTAATAACATTTGTGTTTTCTAACAATTATGTTGATTATTTGTCAACATTTTGGCTTGTGAAAGGCTGTTTTGAGGACATTAGTGAGTGAGCTTATTTTCAGTATTCTATATGGTTCCTTCATACAAAGCATTGTGTTGTTTAGTGTAATCTAATTTATGTCACGTTGGCTCTGTTCTACATCACAAAGGATCAAAATAAAATAAAATAAAAAGGTCTCAAAGAAAAGTATTTTTACTTTTTTTACTTACTGAGTTTACACATTGCACACAATTGATACCAAATGGAAAAGTTTTGATTTCCATTGTAGGAGGAAATAAATTGAGTAGCCTATTCCAAAGAAATTATGACATTTTTGGGTCTTAAATTATATTTGTTAAGGTCTGAAAAAGGTCTTAAAAAACATTAAATTTTACTTTTAAAAAGGTGCAAGAACCCTGCAATAGACCCACTCAGTTTTTGGTGGTCCTTAATATTAATGACATCACTCTACATTGAAAACCTTCTTTATCCTTGGCCATTCAGGGAAAAAAGTCTGTTTATGTGACATTGTGTCCCTTCTCTCTGATTGGTCCTACTCTGATTGGTCTGATTGGTCCTAGTAGAGATGAAAAAACCCACACTGCTACTGAAAAACTATAATCTAAATGCTCAGAAGGCTGGTGGATCCGAGTAGAGCCGGGCAAATGGAACCGGTTTAAAAGGGACAAAAGAAAACAGCCCAAATCTCAACCTTTCTTGGACTCATGTTAAAAGTGTAGGACTGTAACCACCCAATAAAGAGTGCACAACTGCACTAAGGTAAAGAAAAGGGGTTATACACAAATCGAGTATGGGCGCTGTCAACCTTTGGGTCGTCATCTTGGGGCGGTCGGCAGCGCTTCTCAGTGTAATATTTAGCAGCAGGAACTTTCAGAATTTTTATTCAAGCAAAACTCGGCAAAAACCTTAAAGGATTTTCACAGGATTGTTTTGTTGCAAACCTTAAACATGGAGCAACAAACGTGTATGAAAATACAGACATTTAATCAATAATTGACCAACTAAACGGCTACAAACATTATTTCTATTTCAATATTGAACTCATATTTTCTTTTTTTAATTTTTTTATTTAAACCACTAATTTAATCCTTTGTTCTTGAGCTTCTTATTTTATCTTTAATCTCAATTAAATCCCAAAATAAAATAAATTGCCAATCTGTCTTATTTTGAACACGATGGGCTAGGCCAGGGGTGTCAAACTCATTTTGGTTGAGGGGCCGCATACAGCTTAAAGGCATACTATGCAACATTTTTCAGTTAATTAATGTGTTTCATACCGTTTTGGATGATTAAATGAGTCATTTCAGGTTGAACAAAGGTTTTCTTGGCCGCCCTGGTGGTCTGTGGGGGAAATACCGTACTTGCAATTGCAGGAGCCCTCGGCCCGCACCCACAGGCTCAGAATCTCGTGCAAGATCGCGAGAGTCGGTCTTGCTTTACGGCGAGAACATGTTTGTTGCTAGCGCAGTGGCGATATCTGTGCAGTTATTATGGCGGAACCAGGACAAATCAGCGAAAGCCCATGTCGGAGCAGGCAAGAAGAAGGAAAAGGGCTCTGGAAAGAGAGAGGAGTCGTACACGGTGAACATCGGGCAAGCTTTTTCCGAATGGCGAGAGCTAAAAGAAAGAGAAGGCTGCAAGGCTGACGCGGACCTTGCGTTTCTGCTGATGCGATTGTAAGTAACATTGTAGGGTTTCCCTCACGCTACCGCCTCCCAACATTCCAAAAAAAAAAAAAAAAACTAACTCGATATGCGCGCAAAGCTTGTCTCCCCCCGCTCCGCTGGTCGCTCAAAGCTTGTCTCTTTCCCCCGCCCGCTCTGCCACCCGCTCCGCAGGTCGCTCCGCCGGTCGCGCAAAGCTTGTCTCTACACCCCCACCCCCCCTCTGATCTCAAGAGGGCCACACGAGTAAACTCATTGCAAGATTAAATAGAACTAATAAATGTGGACTTGTTGTTGACTTTTATATTAAATTAATTTCACTTTTACACAATATATTATGAATAACCTCAGCGTTTATAAGAAAAGTATGTGCAATTTCAACAATACTTTTACTTGTGCATTATGCATAAGAACTGATCAGACTGATTCACATTTTTTGGAACTTAAAAACATGACAAAATAGATCAAACAGATAAAAATTAAGAAATCATTTAAAATCAATTTTCCACATCTGAAGCTCAGTGCTTCCATCTGCTGATTAAAACACAGCGCCCCTCGTGGACAATATAGGAACTGCAGATTTTCAATTAAACGAAGCACATGTTTTTTTAATAATTGTTTTATCATTCTCTTCCTTTTATCTCCTCTTTCTTTCACCTTTACTTTTTTCTTCTTGTTCTTCCTTTCCTCTACTACTTTCCCATTGTAGTGTCCATATCATTTGAGATATTCCCCGCATGAATCATAATAAAACTATTCACATTCATAAATCAAGCGGAGCACTTTGGCAAAAGCCGTACTGCTCCACTGGTGAAAGTCAAATCTTATGAGCCCTTTTTGGCATTAAGACAACAATTCTTATTGACACATTGCCAGACAGGACACTGGGTAAAAAAAAAAAAAAAATTTTTTTTTTTTTTAATAATGATAATGCATTTCGCTACAAGGCCGGACAAAATTGTTCGGCGGGCCGAATCCGGCCCGCGGGCCGTATGTTTGACACCCCTGCCTTAGATGATCCCTGGATAGACACAGAACAGAAAATATTCAATCATTTCATGACTTCTAATTTTTCGTTTATTAGCTCAAAAATAAAACAGAATACATGTTTTAAAAATATTAACATCAGCTCTTCACTGACAGCATGGTGGGAGTTGCTTAAAATGTCGGAGTCATCTCTTATCCCATGCAGTCGTACTCCCATCTGGTATAATCCTTTCAAAAAATGACAAGAAACCCAAATTTACAACTAATACAATACAAAATCCTTCAGAGTACACTATACAAAGATTATTCAAGATGGGTTTTGCACAATCTAATATCTGTCCACAGTGCACAGGCAATAATCCTGATAAATATATTCATGCGTTATGGTTATGTACACCTGTCAGAGGTTCTGGGTCCAGATATGTAAGGACTTGTCAAAGTGCCTTAGTTGTAACATTTTACCTTCCCCCTCAGTTTGCTTGCTGGGTAACTTTAATGATAGCACTTTGGAGAAAAAAATCCGTTTGCATGGTTTTCACTGCCTTATGTATTATATAACCGGATATCTGGCCCTACCTGGCCTCTGGTGTGCTGGGGGGATTTGGGGCCTGTTGAGCTGGTAGGGGGGTATGGACATTAACATCTCATGGCACATGCTCCCCCCTTTAGGGGTCCTGTTGTGGAGGGAGGGGAGGAAGGGGGAGTGGGGGTGAACCCAGCCTGGGTGTCTATTGTCATGTGTGTTGAGAGTTGCTTGAATGTTAGTGTTGGGGTGGGATTACATTTTCAGGTGAGGGGGTGTGGATGTTTGGAGGGTTCCATGTCCAGCTCCCTATCTCGGTCCTGATCCATGTTGTCTCCCGGTGTTGGTTCTATCGAGGGAACAGGGGTCTGTATAATAAATATAATGCCAAAATAAAAAAAGTTTTGCTAACCTGTCTTATTTTGAACGCGCTGGACTGGGAAAATAGTTTTGGGTGAGTTAACATTTTCACATCATTTGGTAAGTTTTTAGAAGGAATTAATCAGAAAATTAGATCAAAATACTGTAGTTGTGGCAGAATGGTCAAAACTTCTACATTTAAGTAAAATTACATTTCCTTACACTATTTTATCACTGTATTTTTCGTATTATAAAGGACACTTAAAGTCCTTAAACTTTCTGAAAATTTGAATGTGCACCTTATAATCTGATGCTCTTTTACGTGTGGACATGGACATGTTAGGCACATTGGACAAAACATTTTGTTTTAAAAGCATGGCTGAAAAGGTCAATGTCGAGTCATCAGCACTTGAAGGTAAAATAGGTTGCTCTACAATTAACTGACTTTTTGAAGGGGTTATAACAGTCATGTCATTCTATTCTGTTTTTCACTGTTCTGCATGTTCTGTCAAAGAATTTAATCCAACAAGATTTCCTAAATACAGTATATCTCAATTAAAATGTGCCTCAGTTCAGGTTAAATTCAAAATATTTTCTAATGTGTTTCAATGTTTCCTGCAGATGTTGAGAAGAAGCTGATTGTTAAAGAAGAAGCTTATTTAGACCACAGACCTTCTGATGACCTGGATGACCCAAAGCCCCCCCACATCAAGGAGGAACAGAAGGGAGTCTACATCAGTCTGCCAGGAGAGCAGCTCAATGGGAAAGAGGTGATTAATGCCACCAGGTTTCCAGTTGCTGCTCCTCCCATAAAGACTCTATATAATGAACAGTCTCTGCTGCTCTCACAGCTTTATTCAGACCAAATTGAAGGGAGAAAGCTTCCAGAAGAGAATGAAGGAAAAGAATCCATCAGGATACAAGATCATGGAGATGCTTCAATTTTTTTAAAGACTGAAGACAGTGAGGATGATAAAGAGGACAGTGATGTGGAGAACCCTCTCTCTGAGCTGAAACTGTTGCCAGACTCTGGGTATGAGAAATCTTCTACAGAGAAGAAAAAATTTAGGAAAGGCCACACAGGAGTTGAGCTTAGCTGCAAAGACTGTGGCAAAACATTTATGAGAAAATCAGCTTTAAACAGACACATGAGAATCCACACAGGAGAGAAGCCTTTCTGTTGTGATCTATGTGGACAAAGATTTAACCAGAAATCTAATTTAAACACACACATGATAATCCATACAGGACAGAAGCCTTTCTGTTGTGATATATGTAAACAAAGATTTACGTGCAAATCAAATTTAAACGCACACATAAGAATCCATACAGGACAGAAGCCTTTCTGTTGTGATCTATGTGGAAAAAGATTTAGCCAGAAAATTAATTTAAGCACTCACATAAGAATCCATACAGGACAGAAGCCTTTCTGTTGTGATCTATGTGAACAAAGATTTAGCGACAAATCTGTTTTAAACAAACACATGATAATCCATACACGAGAGAAGCCTTTCTGTTGTGATCTATGTGAGGAAAGATTTAGCCAAAAATCACATTTAAACAGACACATGAGGGTCCATACAGGACAGAAGACTTTCTCTTGTGACCTATGTGGACACAAATTTAGTCTAAAAGGAACTTTAAACACACACATGAGAATCCATACAGGACAGAAGCCTTTCTGTTGTGATCTATGTGGACAAAGATTTATTAAAAAAGGAACTTTAAACAGACACATGAGGGTCCATACAGGACAGAAGACTTTCTCTTGTGACCTATGTGGACACAGATTTAGTGAAAAAGGAAATTTAAACACACACATGAGAATCCATACAGGACAGAAGCCTTTCTGCTGTGATGTATGTGGACAAAGATTTAGCGATAAAGGAAATTTAAACAAACACATGAGAATCCATACAGGACAAAAGCCTTTCTGTTGTGATATATGTGGACAAAGATTTAGATGTAAAGGAAGTTTAAACAGACACATGAGAATACATACAGGACAGAAGACTTTCTGTTGTGATCTATGTGAGCAAACATTTAGCCGAAAATCACATTAAAAAACACACATGAGAATCCACACAGGACAGAAGCCTTTCTCTTGTGACCTATGTGGACAAAAAATTATTCTAAAAGGAAATTTAAACACACGCATGAGAATCCATACAGGACAGAAGCCTTTCTGTTGTGATCTATGTGTAGAAAAGATTTAGCCAATAATCAAATTTAAACACACACAAGAATCCAAATAAGACAGATGCCTTTCTGTTGTGATCTATGTGAACAAAAATCTTGCAGCAAATCTTATTTACACAAACACATGTAAATCCATGCAATAAAAGACGAGGCAATTTCATTTTTATAGCACATATCCGTACAAGGACAATGCAAATGAGTTACATGATTAAAACTTAGGAAAATAAAAATGTACACAAATAGTTGGAATAAAATGTGGGAAAAGTGAAACTAAGAGTGTTATGCTATAATAACATCATGATGAATAATTGATCTCAGTTTGAATTCTGAACAGTGGAAGAGTTTGACAAAGGAACCCAACTCCTGCTGTAAAGGATACACAGGCACAGAGGGTGGCCTCTCTCTAACTCTCTCTCAGTGGGAGGTCAGCTGTGGCCACTCCCTACAGATAAAAGTCACAGCACATCTCTTCAGACTCTCTCTTCTGCTCTTCTCTTCTGCGACCCGCTCTCCTCCCTGAGCTGCTCAGACCATGGGCCCTACACGGGCCTGACCGATACACAAGCCATGTATGACCCAGGGTCCGCTGAACTCATCTGTTGCTTCAATAGAATGACCAAGGGGGAAGCAGAGGACCTGACTGAATCCGGATAAACAACACACGAAATACAAAGCCAAGTCTGCTGTTTAACATCATCACCGGTAGCAGGAGCAAAGATCCTGCATGCGAAACAGCTCTGTTGTAATTCTCTTCAGCCTTTACCGGGAAGCAAACCTGATGGAGCTGAAAGCTATGTGCTGAGGAAAACCCCTGTTCAAATCAGAATGTAACCGGGTCAGAGGCTGCCTGGAGGACCTACAGGCCTCCATTCCCTCCACACGCTGTGGTTAGCCCACATGCTGCTGCAGTGCTAACGCTAGCCTGCCAACAACAAGCCAACAACTTCCCTCCTTCAACGCTCCTTCCGTCAATGGCCAAACTGGACAGAACTGACACGAGACAAAGGACAGGTTTGGACAGGGAGCTGAGGGATGATGTTTTGTAAACCGTTGGACACATGGTGTTTAGAACAAAGGGGCTAACAGTTAGCTCACGCTAGCCTTAATGCTATTAGCCTCGCTAACATCCGGCTCCGGACCTTTCAAAAGGAGTTTGTTTAAAGCACAAAGCTTAATCGTTCGGCTCCACCATCCCTCGATGGTGCCATGAGCCTTATCCCCGCATTACTATCGAATATTAATGTTGGTAAAGGCAATTGTTTGAATGTTTGAGTTGGGATAAATGTTTGTACGTCATTTACTGATTTATCTTGTTATGATGTAGTAATGTAAGCTTCTGATATAATCATATTACTCACATGATAGCTTAATCATATCCTTGCGAAGAAATAGGAGACGCTCTGTTTCTTCGCTTCATGAAACAAGAAGACTCAGCTACAAGATTATGTGCTGACTGAACGTGATTGCTCAGCTGTGTATCTTTGTTGACAACTGAGGCTGTAACTATCTTGTTCCCCCCACCCTTCAGTACAGCCTCAGTCATGTAACTAGGGAAACACCCCAAACTTAATAAAATCGAGAGGAGAACGCTGAGACCGGCAGAGTGGGTTGGAGATTGTAACTGTACTGTCTCTTCCTACTCTCCTCGCGAGCCAAACCAAACTAACTGTCTTTGAGTCTTTCTTTCCCTGTGTTGTCTGATGTTTTAGGTATTTAGACCTGACATTAACTTGGTCCTTCAAGCCGGATACCAACATACCTGAAGATACTGGTGGACGCGGGTGAAATCCAGAAAGATTGTGGCCACAGCAGGACTGAAGAGTCCTTCAGACCCTTTAATGGGACTGGGTTTCCTCCCGTCCCCTAGGATTCTGAAGGTTGACGGTGATCCGAGGGATTAAGGCACAAAAGGAGGACGGCGGAGTCTTGTAAATTTTGTAAGTAGGTTTTTCATTGAAACAAAAACCTGAGCGAAAAAGACAAAATAGAGTAAAATAAGTTCCTACCAGGGGAGCAGGCCCCCGAAACTGTCTGTGGAAAAAGTAGGATATTTTTTGTCTATAAAAGAAGTGGAACTAGTTCAGGTGAACAGGACTTGAAAGTGTGACTGAGAGTGTGATTGGGAACAATATAACCACTAGGTTCTATTGCTCCATACTAAAACAGCAGGAAAAGTACAATATGACTCTTGTGGATGCAAAGGCAAGAATTTCTCACATGAAAAGGTTGAAGCAGAAATTACCACAATAGTTTTTAGTATTGTCCTGCTGAAAAACAAACCCCAGTGTTTAGAACACCCTAGGTGTTACCACACTGGACCAAATTGATTAAAAATGGGAAACAAACTCAAGCAAAATAAGAGAAGGATTAACCAGCAGTGACTGGAAATTTGTACAAAGTAAAGGTCCTGGCAAAAATAAATATTTAAATAGGTGGATTGAGAGATTTGTAACTATACGGTCTCTTCCTTCTCTCCTCGCGAGCCAAACCAAACTGTCTTTGTGTCTTTCTTCCCCTGTGTTGTCTGATGTTTTAGGTATTTAGACCTGACAGATAACTTTATGTTGTAACCTCTTGGCCACCGATTTGCTACAGCGACCCCAAACGCCCGGAGGGAGAATCGCATTAACAAACTCGGTCGTAAGGGTTTAAATGATTTTACTGGGCAAATCAGTAACCAGAATGTTATTTTCTCAAAATAATGTTCTGGTTAACTTGTGCTTTGCATTGTGAATGGATTGAAACACATGCCAAATGTTTTTAACTCCACTCCATGTTTTTCTTTTATCAGATCTGCAGTGAACAAGGATTCACCAAATTATTCTGATTATGACCAACCACTTTTGTTTGTTTTTGCGTGTAAATATTTCCTTAGCTTAGCTCTTTTTATCTTCATTTTTCTTAGTAGTTTAGTTAAGTTTCACTAGCCTAGTAGAGAGGATTTACTGATTGAAATATTGTGTTAATAGGGGGTTTTCAGTGACGTCACTGGCCAGCTTCCTGTCCGCCATCTTGGGTGGCATATTATCATATCATATTGCGAATGGATAAGTACGCCAGCACGCTAGAGCCACCAGATAAGGACGTATATCTGAGGAAATGTTCCGTGATCGACCATATGGACTCCTATGCCCTCCACGGTGCCTTGTTTAGCACTAATCCAGATGATTGGCCAAATGTAGAGCACGGCGACATAGTGCATTACCTGGTGTTCAGTGAAAACCCTCTGCACAGTCTTGAGGAAATGAGAGCTTACAAGGGTCTAGAGGCTCACAACCAGTTCACATCTGGTTGGGTACGAGATGTAGAAGTTATGTACATGAAGGAAATCGCCATCATACGTGGACGGGTGAGTTTTAATAAGATGGTAAACATGTAAACAATCCGACGAAAATGCGACGAAAATGCGTGACAGCTTCTGCGGTGGCTGACGGCCGGCGGCCGGTGGTGCGCGAAGGCGCTTGGCTGCAGGGCCGATCGACGCTGCTCGCGGCTTTAATTATTTAAGCAGAACAATGACCAGTGCAAAATTGAGTTGTATTTACCGTATTTACGCCGGTAGGCTTTTGCCTACCGGCGTAACCCGGAAGTAGCGCGGACGTCACTTTGCATATCAGACGTCTTCGGCTACCTTGTTTGTGGTGTGAGCGCCTATACTTCAGAACAGTTCTGAAGCTACAAGTCCTTGGAGTCTCATGTGCAGTTTATAAATGGATGGGTTCAGGAGTTGCAGATCATAAAGCCAGCAAACAGTGGGAACACAGTAACTCCTACAAAGGTAAGCTGTGCTCAGACGGGCTCTGGCACCTGCTAACCGTTAGTGCTAACAACCACTCACGCATGTAATGTACTTTTAACTAGCTGCTATGTGTTTCAAAGGTTTAGAACACACTCTCATTGACATCGGGATACTGTGGAAAGTTATGATCGGTCGTCTTACAGCCGCGATCCAAGCGAGCCGACGACTCTTCGTTATCTCTGACACTTGTTCTCCGTGGTTGCGCCTCCAGGCAGGAAAGCGGTGGAAAATTAACCCATTTCTATGTTTTTCCCATGGCGATCATGTGTTGCGCTGTTACAGCCCACAATACAGCAACGGTTTACCATGGCTGAAATCAAGTTAAGGTGAAATTAATCAAATTAAAACACGGCTGAGAGGGAGTACAGTACGCGGTAGTCATAGGCAGTAGTCTGAGTAGCGGCGGCGGAGGCAGTCAACATGGCGGCCACGGAAAGTAATACGTCATGACGCCCAAGCCCTATTATTAAAGGGGAAGTCCGGTCAACAAAAATCAGGGTATCATTAGCTATAACTAAAACTAATACGTTTGTGGTTATTTAATGAACTTATCTTTAATCAATAAGAAAATAAAAACATAAATTGTCGTCTGAATCACTGTGTATGGGGGCTGACATTACTGCCCATATTTGGGCAGTAATGGGCGTTTGACATCACATCCTGGGGCGTGGAAAAGCGGAAGCGGCGACAGCATTTCTCTCCGCTTTCCATGCAAAGTCAATAGGAGCTGTTCTACACAGCTGTGATCATCAATAATTTTTTCGGATTTCCAGAGGACTTCACCACTGACATTCCCAAGAGCTATTGCTGAAGCAACAATGCTCACGTGCACGGCCATCGGATGTTCCAACACAACTGGTAAAAGTGGAAAAAACATTGCTTATTTCAACTTCCCGATTCATGAGCCATCGGGCTCGTTGCTGGATTACCAACTTGAAGAGAACGGATTTGCCATCTAACTTCTGGCCAGAGAGAAAACACGTCATATGCAGCGACCATTTTGAAGAAGAATGTTTTGAACATGACATGAGAGCGAGGATTTTCGGTAAGTTATTTTTTATTTTAGAATTTTTTATTTAGAATTGCGGGGATGGTCACCGAGCAGAGGGGCGGAGGGATACCACATGTGATGTGGTATCCCTCCGCCCCAGCATGTGCTGGAACGCTCTTATATTTTAATATTTATACAATAATGACCACCTGCCCTATTTACTAGAGGGCAAATATATAACTTAAGTCACTTCAGCGATCTCTCCTCCGCTGTGTGTGTGTGCGCGCTCCGCTGCAGCGCTGACAAAGCCGTGCTGCGGCGGAGCGCGCGCACACACATACACACACACACACACACACGCGTGTATACATATATACTGTAGGACCCGACTGAGTTTGCACTGGAAATGGGTACGCTGGATTCCGTCAAAAGTCCGGTTTCTGTCAAGAAACTCTTCTAAAAAATCCATATCGCTATCAGATGATGATAGCTCCATGGAGCTCCCATCACTGTCACTAAGTACTTCATCACTCTGCTTCGTACAGAACACCAGTCGTCACCATGTTGGAAAATAGTGCGCCGTGACAAACAGAGCGTTGAAACTTGCTCAACTGCGGGTCCGCCGAGTGACGTCAAAAAATGGGAGGTGACAGTACTATTCTTGACCAAGATGGATTCCTCCACATAAACATGATTAAATGAAAATTATTCATAATTAAAAAAACGTATAATTTTTTGCACAGTATGTAGTAGTTTTATATTTAAAGTACTTTCAGCAGTTTGAATTCTGATTTTGACCGGACTTCTCCTTTAATATATTCTTACATGTTTTAAATGCTTAACAGTTAATTACCTGTGACAAAGTGAGCACCGCAGACTCTGGCGTATTCCAGCTTAACACACCGTCCAAATCGGACCTGGATATCCGTGTCAGCCATAGGTGACGGCGTTGTTCAGATAGCTGTTTTGTTTTTTAAACATTGATTCACGATTACGGGCTGGTAGGCGATAGAGCGTTGTTCTCCACCTCCACGGCCGTGCAACCAACCATTAAACACGTTTTCCCCATTGTTTCACTTTCAATACTGCCTAAGGCGTCATACAATGCAGGGTCAACGGTGCGAAACGACTGCCACCCAATATGGCGGACGCGCTGAGTAGTCACGTGAGCGTGACGTCACCTGAAAACCCCCTATTCAGATAAACAGCATTGCATAGTGATGTTCTCTGGATGTTCATTTTATTTCTGTTATTAAATTCTTGAACTTGAAAAGAAGTTGTCACTCTTTTAGTCTATGTGTGTGCAGGTTTTGCTGTTAAAAGATCGCTAGTGCTCGAAATCAATCCCTTTCAACCATTGTCTTGATATTAGCTTAAGAGCTGATCATCACCAGACAATACTTAACAGACAGAGAGTTATTTAATAAACATTAAATAACATTTATGGAAGTTAATTTGTGGTCGCTGGGATTGTATTAAAAATGCCACTGAAATTTAAATGTTGTATGTTTGTACTTACTCTTTCAGTGTTAGAATATATTCAGAAAACATTTTTAACCAAAAAAAAATCATTGTCATTATATCTATAAAGTTGAAATTTAATTTATTTTCACTGCAAGATAAAAATTCACATTCAAAGTGATTAAAATTTCAATGCCTGGTTTTTCAGTTTAACTTTTCAGTTTAAAAAAAATCTGCATATAAAAAAATTCAGCCTTTCAAATTCAAACTCAATAATTTCAGCCTCCCGAGATTCAACTTGCTCCATTTCACTGTCTTAAATTCAGCGTCTAAATTCGGTGTAAAAAGGGAAGGGTTACTTCAGGTCACAGACATTAGCAATGGATTGTGGTGTCCAACACCCAGCCAATCCCGTTACGTTTTCTTAGTCACGTGACGTGGCGCCCGCACTGAAGGAAAGCCAGCATCTCGGAGGTGGTCATGTAAGCTAACGCTAACTGAACGGTGAGTTTATTGCTTTCATTTTTCTGTAGTTTTGCTTTTCTTTGCACATGAAAGTCAATAAATTATCTTAACAAATTGATTTAAAACACAGGGTTGGGTAGCTATGAATTAAATAACATGCATTTTTAGCATATTCTAAAACTCAATGATTTTCTTTTAAGACTCATCCTTTTACATTGGCTATTAATTCTACTGACTTCCTTTCTTCAGTGCAACATGAATTATTAAATTTTGGTGTACACATTAGTGTCGGCTATGAATCCTTGTTTTTAGTTTGATTACCAGTGCAGTGCAACTGGTTTTGCAACAACTTTCACGAGTTTTAGAAATAAAATTGCTATTTATTTTAAATAGGTTCTTGGACGAGTCACAAGCAGATAAAGCAGCTTAGACAAGGCTTTGAAAGAAACCCCCAATATGGACACTAGAGAACGCACGTAGCAACCAGCAACAGAACCAGCGATATGACCGACTTTGCAGCCATTAAACTTTCCCCAAGACGATGTCCCAGGCGCACGGTTTACTGGTCGCAACAGTCGAAGAAACACACCAACCTTCAGCTCAAATGATGGCTTGAGTGTCGAGGGCTTAAAAAGACCGGAAAACGGGCCGAGTTGATCGAACGGTAAGCTTTGTTGTTTTTTTTCCTGCGCGACGTTCATTGTGTCGTCGGCCGTTTTTTTTGTTTGTAATCACCGTCCAGGAATCGGTATATGTTGCCAATTGGTAGCTACAAAACAACTGTTTACATCTAAGTCAATATCGCGTGACAGGATAGACACGCAGACATGACAAAAGTGTAACAAAGGATAGCTCGTTTCGTCCGTGACGCTGTTAGACGCATGAGCAGATTTAAGCTTCAATAAAACACCAAAATACTCTTACCTTTCACTACTTGATGTCGCTGGAATTGGGTCAGGATGTTTCTTCGGTTGGGCCCTTTTCCTCCGACAAAATGCTTGCTACATATGTAGGGTGAATTTGGTAACTTTTTCCGGGTTGAAATGTTGTGTAGGCCGCCCGGACGGTGTACCCATCGCACACATTTCCTCCTTGGCAACTCTTGAATTTCGGGAAAGTAATGAAGAAACATCCTTCATATGCGGACTTTGAATTTATCATAACATTAGAATCAGAAAAAGTTATTAGTATTTTTATTATTTATTTTTCAAACTCATGTACACATACACAACACAAATGTTCAATAAACTACTCAACTGGATGTTTCAAACTGCCTGAGTATGAATCTATAAAATCAGTACAATTAGTAAAACATTACTGATTCATAGAGGAGACATGCATATCTCATCTGAACATTGTTGCATTACTAGTTTTTGTGTTAATTATTCCACGTCTAATATGTATAGAATTTGTTATCTGAGAAAATTAGAAGATTGAATTATTGTTTCTAAATGTTCACAACATAACCGTTTCATTAAAACAATGCTGCTTCACATAGATGGAAAACTCTGAAACAGCATAAATGCAGATCATGTTTCCAAAGGCATGTTGAATAATCACAGCAGACCAAAGCCAGTTTGGCAAGAGGAAATACAGGCTAAAATATCGTCATCAAAAGATTTGTAGTCCTTGTAGTGGCTTGGGATTTCCAAAGTTTCATAGCAAGTGGCAGCTGTGGGGTACTTGATTTGGACAATCTCCACAGACAGACGTGCCGGTAAATTCTCCCATCCAGAATTTCATGAGCTCTTTCAGTTCAGGTGTGTGGGCTTTGAAAGGAAACAAAATAAAAGAGCACAATCTAATTTATCCATAAACCAGAACATATAGATAAATTAGTATGTTTGTAAGACTAAGGTAAAAGGAAATCTGCTAGACAGTTTTCCATTTTCTTAAAATCCACACGTAAAGCTTTGGATCTACATGTTGCAATAGAGCTGAGGTACACAGACAGTACACATGGGAAGATGCAAACTTCACTGTTTGATTTACTCTGGAGCTAAGATTAAATCTTAACTGTGACGTACCACTGCTCAGTAGTAAGAAACAATCATTCCCATAGCGATGCTTTCTAGCAAAGTAATTGAAAACCTGGTAAACTCACAATTTGCGATGAACTGTCTCAGATATCCTGAAATGTGGCATTTGGTTATTGTCATCTTCAGGACTTCCATCATCTGTTTCTTGCCAAGTAATATGCTGAAGTACTACCTGAATTCAGGAGGAAACATTAATTGTGTTGTT
>NW_023397288.1:0-45687 GCF_011125445.2 Fundulus heteroclitus
GAGTTGAAAAGCTCCAGTGGGAGTTGAAGTCCGTAATCCATCCCTGATCTGACCTCTGGCTGCTTTGAGTCAGACAGGGACCCTCCATCAGTGGGGCCTGTCAGTAGGGGCTGCGCTTGCTTTACTACTGTGACTAATCTAGCACTTCCCCAAAACCTGCTCCGACTGGCAGATACGTCCAGGAAAAGCTTGTTTTCCACGGCGGGGACCTCTTCTGGTCTGTGATGGCTTTAACTGTGGACTTAGGAGCATCATTTCAGGTGGACAGAGGTGCTGAACTCTTTCAACAGCTCTAAAATGTTTTGCCCAGTGAGCAACGGACAAAACACAAAACATATGGCCGTCTCTTTTTGCAAACATAGCTTGTGACACTGCTTTCAGGAAGAAATCAGACGTGCAGAGGAATAGCTCTTGCAGATGCTTCCACTTACTGCCCCCAAGTGTTCAGAATAAAGTAATGCAACAGAAGGCATAGTATGGAAGAAAAACAGTCCCATTGGAATCTACCTTTTTTTTAACACCGAATTTTAAACACTGAATTTTTTAACACTGAATTTTAAGCACTGCATTTTTTTAGACATTAAATTCCTTACACTGAAATTTAATCTGGTAAAATTCACCAGCAAAAAACTCAGCTGCAATATATTCAGCTGCAATATATTCAGCTGCAAATGTGTTGACTTTCGGTGAACTCAAGCCAAAGCAATGAACACTCAATAGAGTCGAGCAGCTTCTAGCCAATGAAATTAGCTCATTTGGTCACGTGACACAACAGTTGGGCATAGCTTTATTCCCGGCTGAATGGAGCTGAATGAGGAGTTTCTCTTATTTACCAGATACGATTTCAAAACGTCAGGTAGCTACTAATAGACAGCCATTGGAGTTTTTCATCTTTTCAGCCAGAGGCAACATGGCGGCGGCAAACTTCGGTATGTATGCCCAGATCCGGCGGCATGGGCGGGCATTGGGGGGCCGTGCCCACCCGCTGAGCCAGCCGTGCCCGCCCAGGACTGGAACCTGTCTTTTTTTAACCCCGGAGTGGCCATCGTCCTATTAGTCCTATCAATCATACAATTCAACCAATCAAATCAACGACTGAAGGCAACATACTAGCATATCACAGCTGGAGAGGGGCGAGTCACTGAGTCATACATTCATAGCCTAGAGAGACGCTGCGGTAGGATGTGGTCACCCTCGGTGTCGGGAGTGCGGGATGGATATTCTGTCTTATTACCAAACAATTACAAGAAGTGACAACGAAGCAAGCGAGAGTGAATGCTGACATTTCTGTTTGAAATGTCAGCATTGAAGTCAACACTGGAGTAACATTCACGCTAGGAGGGTTAGCTACGACAGCTAGGAGCAGAACTAAGCAGTAACAGTATTTTTGCATTTTTGAAGGACAATTTGGTTGAATTTCTTTAAAGTTATTGACTGCTTATTGACTTCAAATTTAACTTTTACTTAATATTAAGCATATGCTTTTCTCCACAGCAACAGCAAGTGAACTCTGCAATCTTATAAAATTTTGGACTGGATGGGAGATTCTGCCAAAAAGTCTCACTGTGGAGATAGCAGATGGAAGGTATCCCACTGCTGCCACCTGCTACGAGGCTCTCCACTCCATTATAAGGACTATTCGACCTTTAAGGGAGAACTCCTGGCCTGCATTGAAACCTGCTATGCGGGATTTGGTATTATTTGTTTTGATTGTTGGATCTTCCACTGCGTAAAATTGGGTATAACTTATTCATGGTTTGGAATTTAAGTATGGAGTTCGATGTGTTCCTCCTGTATAAGATTTGGGTTCAATAGTTCTGAAAACTGTTAAACTGGAAGAAGAAAATGTCTTTCATTTGTGACAATGTTAAATTTCCTTTGCCGAAGATTCACATGCATTTTGACTTAAAAATTAAAATAAACAAGCAGATCGCCAAGGAAGTTTTTTATTACAACACGTTTCTTCCTAGAGTTCTACTTTCACATTTGAATGTTAGGTATGCATTTCCAATCTTTTAATTCAAACATTTCAAGCTGACATTTGTCAACATTTAAATTTGCCAAATGAGATTAGATCAATTGTTTTCTAAGTTTCCTCTTCTGGTGATAAAGTATTTACATAAAAAACAGTGCTACTTATTTACAGATAAGTTGACATAGCCCATTTATATGAATTGCTCACAAAACTGAACAGTTGCAATGTAGATGTCTGAGCCAAAGGACTGGGATGCAGCTCTTGGATTTACCACTTCCTGTAAACTTGCCATTTGTTCCTCAGTCAATTGACAGTCGATGTTTGGACAACAATAGTTGAATGGTTCTGGCAAGAAAGGCCACTATCCTCCCACTCAATGTTTGGAATCTGGACGCCCTACAATAAAAAAGGGAAGGAATAAGTGTGAATAAGTAACCTTAAGTGCTAAAATGAACATCTTTACCTGTGTGTTTTCTGGTTCAGGAACAGGGTGATAAGTGTGACCCCACACTCACAACTGATTGGGGCTCAGGTTGGTTTCTGTTCTTAGTGGATGATTGTCCCAACCACTGCAAAATGTATTCAAATCCACCTGAAGGCGAGGCAGAACCACATAGTGGCAGCAGAGGAGGTGTGCAGCATTTGAGATGTCGAGAAATCCCTTATCTTCAAGGAACTCTTGAAACCCTCAAAAATAAACAGGGATAACCTCTTTGCATCAAGTTTCACATGTAGGAAACAAAGAATATAGCTGTTGTGAGGCCTTCTTTAGAAAATTAACCGCTTCGAGATGGAAGAACAAGAACCAGGACTAGTGTTAGAGATTATGTGACTACAGAGACTGGGCTTCATTTTCTGTTACCATGGAGATCACAGATAAACAGACTCTGGAGGCACAGAGTCTAACATGCTTGGATTGGAAAGAATGACTGTTTAGTGGAAGATGTGTCAGCTAGGACACGTCTACATTATAGCATCTTGTAGACGTGTCCTAGCTGACACATCTTACATATATATAAATGTATACCAATTATACATTGGTATCTTGGATACCAAGATACCAATGTATCTTGGTATCGTGGAGAAGATACCAAGATACATTGGTATCTTCTCCACCAATGTAATGAACAGAACACTGAAATCATACTGTGTGCGCCCCTAAAGGGGGTCCTACTTAACATCTGTGGGAGGAATGAACAGGACTCTCTCGGGCACCTGTTGCATTATCGTGTATGAGATTCCAGTACTGAAGCTGTAAACGTCCTTCTACCTTTTAGATTAAATATGGCAAAATATAGTTATGGTTTTGTGAGGGATTTACCCCCTCACTAACAAATAATGTAAACAGGCATTTGTTGTTTTTTAAAGTAATTGATTATTTGGGGGAAGGTGTAAGTTTATTTGTATTTGTAACTTTATGAACTTTGTTGTTCTCACCACTCTTTTTTTCTTTGAGGTCACCTGGTCAGGTGTTGCCATGGAAGCGCGCCCATGAGCAGTACTAATAAGGACCTGGTGTTGTCAATCAGCCTCATGAGGGAAAATCCATTTTGATTGAGATGGAGGGGAGATGTTTTGGTTTTTGTCTAGGATTTGGAGTATTGTTTTGATTTGTTGAAGTTGAATGTACATTGTTTTTTTGTTTTTCCTCTAGAGGTTTTAATTAAGTTTGTTTCCTAAATAGAAATTGTAAATGTTGTAAAGGGTTTCACCCCTGCTACTTTCTAGTTGGTACAGGCTGGTGCTTTAAGAGCTGGGTTGTTCCAATATGGGAGAGTCTGTTTTTTTGTTTGTCCTGCACTGTTGGAGAAAGTGGAATCCCTGCTCCTCTGCTGTTTAATGTAAGGTCTGCTTTTTCAAATTTTTTGCAAATATCTATAAAAAAAGAAACGGAGCTCTGCAATTTTTGGACTCAGTCTGATTTTTTTCCCTTTTTGTGTGTTTTCTGCACTATACCGGTCATTTTGAAGTCCCTAAGGTTTTTGCTTTGGCATGCAAATCCTTACAGGTTTGAAGAGTATTTTTACTACTACAGAAGTCTACAATAGAAACACCACATTACCAGATAAAAGACCCTGGAGTGACCGCAAACAGGTCAATTATTTAACACTAGATCATCATGAGGAAAACACCACAGGATGTTTAAAATTGGTAGACGTGAGTTAGAGTGCATCTGCATGCACAATTCATATTTTTGAACAGTGACCTTGCAAGAAAAACTGTTCAATCAACCTGAAGACCAGAATTGGTCATGACAGTGCTCATCTATTTTTACAACTGGTGAAGTAACAGGTTTTCTGGGATAAGAGTTTTTCCTATAAACTAAATGAAGCTACATTTTCGGAGCAAAAAAACAATTGCTTGACAGTTTTAGAAAAAAACAACCGTTGATTGTGCACACCCTTTCCTGAGATAAAACTACTTCTTCCTGTGCCACGGACAGTAAACATCAGCCGGGCAACCTCCACATTTTCTCCACCTTGGTCGCCACGTACCCTGAAACAAAAACAACAGATTCAGAGATAAATTGTTGGTATGCCTCTGTAAAGACCTAAAAACCCACAATGACCACAGATTACCTTACTTAAACCAATGAAGCAGGCCTGGACAAATTGTACCTCTTCAAGCTTATTTAAAGGGTGACAATTAATCACTGATATGTTTGGTGACATAGTGTTATTAGAAATATGCTGGTGAAAATTGTGAGTCATCCAGGTCATGGTCATGCACACAATCTTCAGAAATAATTTTTTTTATTATGGGGGGTGCGCTCGTGGTGTAGTGGGTAGCATGACCCATGTTTGGAGGATTTAAGTCCTTGACGCGGTTGACCTGGGTTCGAATCCGGCCCACAGTCCTTTGCTGCATGTCTCTCCCCTTCTTAAAAAAGTAGTTTAATATCAGGAAAGTGTCATCTTTGTGTGAAAAGATGTAGATTGTGTTTTTTAAACATCTGTACATCAATACATATATGTTTTTAGCTAATATATTGGAAAGTTGTCTATGCTTTTAAAAGATGTTTTCCCCATGACTACAAAGTTTTAGAATTATGACTAGCTAGATAATGATATTCAGTTTTAAATCCTGGTACTACAAGTAAACCCAACATTATGAAATATTGCTATCCCTGTAATGTTGAGGTTTATTCTAAAAGGGATAAAACATAATTTACCATCCCTTGTATCCAAGTAAACCATAGTATTGCCAGTTTAATGTATTTAGTAAGTCATCTTTCTCAACATCATAAAAAGTCGTCATAACAATCAAACCGTTAAAATGAGAGACACATACTGGGAAATCAAATATTTAAAGTTTCAGATTGGCCAGACTTTTTATCATTTTAGACAACTCCTTTTATTAAATATCAGCATGTAGTTTTAATAAAAGTATATGACAAAGTTCCTAAGAGTTAGAAATGCACCAGTTATTACCTGAGAGGAAAACCAAACCTCTCTATTGATGTTTGGTAGAATGCCAGAGTTGTTGATGCCAGGTTGTTTGTGGCAGCACCAATATACATAATCTGTGTCAGAAAAAGAGTAATGAGTGACATCCATGTAAACAGCTCACTTGACTGCCCATCTCAACATACCTTACGAGAAAAGCCATCAATGCCTCCAAAGATGACAATGTTATAGCTGAACGAGAAAACAAAACATCCATCCATCCATCCATTTTCTGATCCGCTTAATCCCTCATGGGGTCGCGGGGGTGCTGGTGCCTATCTCCTGCGTTCACCGGGAGAGAGGCGGGGTTCACCCTGAACAGGTCAGAAAACAAAACAAAACAAAAAAAGTTATTTAAAAATTGCTTGAAACTAAAGGAGGTAATGCAAACTGTAATTTATTTTAACTCAATTGCATATAGAGTTAACAATAAGCCTGGAAATATATACAGTGTTAATTATTTATAACTCAAAAGATGCTAAGGATTAGGGCTGGACGATAATTCAATAACAATATGTCACGATTTGTTTATGGATGAACCCAGAACCTCAACACAGGGGACTAAAATTGAGAGTTTTTATTCAAATGTTGATGGGATGGTGGATGATGTAACCAGGGAGGCAGGACTGCACAGGAACAGGGGTGTAGATGAGGTCAGGAGCTGACGGCCCGGAGAGAGAGTTCTTGGAGCCCAGAGACAGGCAGCAGAGTCCACAGCTCGGCAGAGAGCTAGCCAGAACATAGCAGCAGGCCCTTCAGTACGGCAGAGGGGAACCAGAGCAAGGCAGCAGGATCCACAGTACGGCAGAGAACGAACCTTAAAGAGAAGTAGAGGTGGCAGAGTTCCAATGGCAAGCAGGGACTATACAGGTGGACAGGCAAGGAGTAGGTGTTGCATGATGACGAACCGGCAGAGGAGTGGTGTTCTTCTTCTTCTTTCCTTTGATTGGCGGATTGCAAACAACTTATAGGTGCATACCGCCACCTACTGTACATGAGTGTGTAGCTCTATAGTTCCACCTACTATATTCTGTTTTTTTTATTTTGTGTTATGTAACAATAAAAACAATGCTTTATTAAAGACCATATTTTCCTCCCTATCTCCATCTGTCCCTAAAATTCCTTTCATACTCCATTCTCTCCCTTTTTCCATAATTACTTTCCTCATCCTCTCTCTTTCATATGCATATTTAATGCAGTTCATCAGAACATGATGAATTGCATTAACAAGTAGAACAAGTAGGTGTGTCCAGTTCTTAATCTAGTAAAAATTATCTCTTCCCTTCTGCTCCTTTCTCCATCATTTTTAATTATTACAGATTTTTGAACCCTATATAATCTTCTTCCTTTCTCATCTTCATCCCATATCCGGCAGAGGAGTGGAAGCAGAGGGAGGCTTAAATAGGGAGGCTGGCAGGTGAAATGAGTCTGGCTGATAAATGACTAACAGGTGTGGCTGACTGCAGAGGGAGTGGAGGGAAAGCTAAGTGAGGGGAAGGAGGGGCAGAAAACTAACAGAAAATAAATTCAAATCTTTACTAAACCCAAACAAGGAGGAAAAACTGAAAAAAATCGTAAACAAAAGCCTGATCAAAACCTAAACCCTGACACAATATGTATTGATCAATAAGGGTTCCTACATCATAAGGCAAGTTAAATTCAAGACTTTTTAAAGCCACTTGAAATAAAAAGTTAAGACCAACTTCATAATAAACACAAGATAAAAAAACTGCTTGCAACAACTTTACCCAAATGTTTAACATAAACCATTACTTTCTGGTCCAGTAGAATGTTTCAATTTTTGAAAAAAAATCCATATAGGAAGAAAGCTAAAAGCACATAAGTGGCAGGCAATTTTTTAACAACCATTGAACTGAATTCATAAACTTTGTTTTGTTCCCTAGTAAAATAAACAATAAATCAGTTATAAAAACCTAGGGCTGGGCAACGATTAAAATTTTTAATCGCGATTAATCGCATAATTTGCCCGATTAATCGCATTGTATGCGCAACTCCAAGAATTCAAAAGTAGTGTAAAGAGCACTTTTATTTTAATATTCTGCTGCCATATGAACAAAAGTGTTGTAACATTTGTAGCACTTATTTTATACTGGATATTTTCAACCCATCTATTGAATTTAGTGCACTAGTTGATCTTTTCTTCATAAGAGAACAGCAAGCACTGCAGCCAAAATATGGCCTTTTTTGACCTGCTGTATATTAGCCAGTCCCTAAGCTTGATGTATCACGAAACTGTTGACCTTTTGGGTTTTGTGGTTTTTATTTTATTATTACAATTAAATAATAATAATAATAATAATAATAATAATAATAATAATAATAATATGTTCAGTGTTTTTTCGCTAATCCACCTCTTATATATTTCAATCCTTATGTAATTTTGTCTGTGTTGTGTGCACCTGCCTGTTGCTTTAATCCTATAAATTTCCCCGTCGTGGGATAAAAAAAGGATTAGCTAATGATATCTTATCTTAAATAACACTTTTCTGGGTTCTTTCAAGGTCTTAATTACATGTTATGTGTGGGCTCCAATAACATATGATAGATAATATCTACTTTGAAAGTTAACATGAACTGCTGCTGAAGATGACCACTGATCTACCTGGATGTTCCATGGATGACTGAAACGCCTCAGTCAGAGACGTCTGTGGGTCTGACAGCGCAATGACAGAAGTTTCGTCTCCTCTCTCCGTTTCTGTGGCTCGACGTTTTCATGTTTTTTCACGTGCTTAGATAAATTTCTTGTGTTTCCACTGAAATGAACTGGCTTTTAACAAAACATACAGCTTGATTTCATTTACGGAATTAAAGTAAAGCCAAACGTGCTACTTCCCCTGTCCATGTTTTTCCGCTGCTGCGGTCTCTCTCAGCTGTTTGTGTGTTAAGTTTGTGTGAGAGCTGAGTGGGCAGGCCAGGCTGAGCCTGCGTGCTGATTGGCCGGCGCCGCTGAGCCATGTACGAGAGGAGGGGGAGCAGGAGAGTGCTGCCGTGACAGCGCGCTGCAGTCAGCGCGCGTGCTGACTGACACTGACTGAAAGCATGTGAGCAACATGCATTAATGTGCGATAAAATAAATATCGCTGTTAATAGTCTAATGAATTAACGCGAAATTAACGCGTTAACTTGCCCAGCCCTATAAAAACCACAACATAATCAGTGCTAACTCCTTTTGGTTGCTATTAGCTCAATCTATAAACTGTGGTAACAAATTTAAGACCTATGAATGACTGATTTAAGACATTTTAATACAAATTAGGGCCTTAGTGTTATACTGAAGAATTCAATGCCTTTTAAGACTTTTTAAGGATCTGCAGGGTTAGGGTTAAAAAAATTTGTCCCCCCCCCCCCCCCCCCCCCCCCCCCAAGAATTGTTGTCTTAATGCCAAAAAGAGCTCATCAGATTTGACTTTCACAAGTGGAGCAGTACTGCTTTTGCCATACTGCTCCACTTGATTTATGAATAACAATAGTTTTATTATGATTCATGCAGGGAACATCTCAAATGATATGGACACTACAATGGGAAAGTAGGAGAGGAAAGGAAGAAGAAGAAAAAAGAAAAGGTGAAAGAAAGAGGAGATAAAAGGAGGAGAATGATAAAACAATTATTGAAAAAAACATGTACTTCGTTTAATTGAAAATCTGCAGTTCCTATATTGTCCACGAGGGGCGCTGTGTTTTAATCAGCAGATGGTAGCACTGAGCTTCAGATGTGGAAAATTGATTTTAAATAATTTCTTAATTTGTATCTGTTTGATGTATTTTGTCATGCAGGACAGTGTTTTTAAGTTCCAAAAAATGGGAATAAATGTTTTTCAACATAGTACAAATCACTGTGATCAGTTCTTAAAAGTAGTAAGTAAATATTTAAGTGAGTAAAAGTATTGTTGAAATTGCACATACTTTTTTTTAAAAACGCTGAGGTTATTCATAATATATTGTGTAAAAGTGAAATTCTTTTAATATAAAAATCAACAACAAGTCCACTTTTATTAGTTCTATTTAATCTTTCAATGAGTTTACTCGTGTTGCCCTCTTGAGATCAGATTAAGCTGTATGCGGCCCCTAAACCAAAATGAGTTTGACACCCCTGTTCTAGACATTACCAAAATTTTAGCGATGGCTGGGATGGACAAGTTCAGTTCTAGCAGACTGTTAAGATACTGGGGGGAAAGAGCCATTCTGTGGCACCCAGCAGGTCCCCGCTCAAAATGACAGCAGTAGGTTGATTTCTTTGGTCCTTTTCTCTGCTTGTGAGTGTATGCAAATTGTTCATTGCATCTAAAATGAGAGGGTAAACCTCTATAAATGAGAGGGTAAACCTCTATCTGACCCGACAAAGCATTTCAAACAGGGTTCCCACGGGTCCTTGAAATCCTTGAAAGTTTGTGAATCTGAAAAAATTAATTCAAGGCCCTTGAAAGTTCTTGACAACAGCCAAAAAAACCACCTTGTCCTGAATTTTTTTGTGTGGTTGAAAGTTCACACGGATGACGACTCATGTGTCATTATTTTACTACCACACGATCTCTTAAAATTATGTTGATTCCGCAGACTTTTAATTTGCAAAAGTACGTTCGCTCTTCTTTGTTAGTTGGTAGGCTACAGTTTAGGCCTACGTGCGTCCAATAGGTTACAGTCACGTTGAGTCAGAGGAGAGTTGCAAGTCGTCGCGTAATATCATGCCCGGAAAATGTAAATTCCAAGATGTTTGGCTTGCAAAGGACTGTTATGCAGATTGGTTATCAAAGGACCCAAATGACCAACATTCTGCGAGGTGGAGAGCCTGCCTTAAATCCATCAAAGTTGATGGCATGGGCGAATCTGCCTTGTCCAGCCATGCCGCAGGAGCTCACCACAAAAAGGCGCTTCTGAAACTGAAAACAGGTAGGTCATTTCTTTACTTCTATCAAACATTTGTGTGCCGCTAACATGAATGAATTTAGGTTCCCCTACATGTCCGGTAGCTGCCTAGTTCTTGGTTCTCGACACAGATATCTATGGAGACTCGTTAGCCGTTTATGTTGTCTTAGAAATGATTAGCCTACAGTTATCCTGTGTGTGTGTAACCCTCGTGAGTCGTGCATTGTGGTTTTCACGCTAAGAACGCGAAGATGTGGAACGTTCACTAAAGCATGAATAATTAATGACGTCTAAGTACTGTTTACATAGAGTTTACTACTCAATCTCCAAAACTATGAGAGCCAAGCAGTAGCACCTATGTCACCACTTGAGATCAGCATTTAACCACCATCACATCTGTATATGCGAAAAAAATTTTTTAACTCCAGCCCAGAATATGTCGTTGAATTAGATTAGATTAAATGTGCTACCACATCTGAAAATAGTCCCACCATGTGTCCAAATCAATAAGTACAATTGGAATTAATGACCAATGCTAGGCTGGAGCTACAAGTGCTATGGTCGAAGGGGGGGGGGGGGGGGGGGCATTGGTGGCATAACCCTTAACCCATAACCTCAGGTGTGATTATTATTATGCTATTGTCAAATAACAGTCTGTTTGTTCACATTGTCTTTGTTATTGCACAGCTCCTACTATGGTCAGCTATTTTGAGAGAGTGACTCCCTCCCCATGCACTTTACCTCTTCCAATCACCAATGCCTCCGCTATTACAACCACCTCCAGACAGACGGCCATCACTGGAGTTTCCAGAGAGGACACATTGAGAGCTGAGGCGTTGTGGTGTCTGAAAATGATGTAGTCACACTACTCATTTAATTGTAGTGAAAAGACCGGTGCATATTTTTGATTTCTGTATTTCTCAAGATGCTTTTTGTAACATCTTATGTCTTACCCAGTGGCATGCTGGTGCAGTCATATGCAACACATCATCAGAATTAAAAGTATGTAATTGCAGTCTCCTTCTATTCTTTCACTTTTAGGTATCCTGTTTCAAGCTATGTTCCCAGACACCGAAATTGCGAAGGCTTTTGCCTGTGGAGCCACAAAGTCCACCTATATATGCACACACGGTTTGGCACCTCATTTCAGGACTCTGCTAACTAAGAAGCTCACGACAGGTCAGGAAGATTACGTTCTACTTTTTGACGAAAGCCTGAATAAAAAAACACAAACTAAACAATGTGACTTTCACGTCAGAATTTGGGATGGGGACAAAGTGACAACAAGATTCCTAGATGCAAAATTCATGGGACACGCAACAGCCCAAGACCTCCAATCAATCTATGGCGAAATCACTGAACACTTACCAAAGAAAAACATGTTACAGATATCAATGGATGGGCCCAATGTGAATTGGGCTTTTCAATCAATCAATCAAATTTTATTGTCAATTACAATTTGCATAATTAGTTCCAGTACAACCGTCCATCACATAAACAAACAAACATTTTGGGGGGAACGATTGACTGAGGCCTTGCATTGCCAAGGAACGCAGCCAGTCAGCCGCTGCTAAATAGCGCAGTCGTCAAGGCCACATTCCTCCAAACAGCCCCGAACCCCGCCTACACGGAGTTCACGAGGCGCTGCCCTTGAACTGTCGAAGGAAGAGCAACTCCAAAGTTGAAAATTCTCTCAAAGACATACACAACACACATCCTTTAAACATTGGCAGTTGTGGTCTTCACATAGTCCATGGGGCATTCAAAAAAAGGAATGGAAAGAACTGATTGGAAAGTTGACAGTGTCCTTCAAGCAATGTATCAATTGCTCAAAGATACTCCAGCCCGAAGGGAGGATTATGAAAGGACAGTAGGGTCAGGTTCCCCAAAGCCCCTGAAGTGTTGTCCAACTAGGTGGGTCGAAAATGTGCCTATTTTTGAAAGGGCTTTGGATGTTCTTCCGTACATGTCTGCTTATGTACGTTCCGTCAATGAAAAAGTGTGTCCAAATCCAAACACCAAATCATTTGATGTTGTGAAGGAGGCTGTCGGGGACCTACTTATGACAGCAAAACTGAATTTTCTTTTGTCAGTATGTAGGGAAGTCACCCCATTCTTGAGAGATTACCAATCTGACAAACCAATGGTGCCATTCCTGGCCAAAGACTTGTACAAGGTACTGAAGAGCCTGATGTCCAGATTTATTAAATCTGAAAGACTGCAGGAGGCAACAACTCCTAAAAAGCTCCTCGACATTGAGGTCAATGATTCTTCCTGCCATGTTGATGCCTCAAAAGTCGACATAGGCTTTGTTGCTGGGAGGATTGTGAGGGAGTTGTGTACAATGAAAGTTATCAGCCAGAAAACTTCACTACTCTTCAGAAATGACTGTAAAAAGTGTTTGCTTTTAACCACTCAGAGGCTTGGTGAGAAGTCCCCCCTGAAATATCCCCTTGTGTCTCAACTTTCATTCTTGGACCCCAGGAACATGGCAGGTGACAATGCAAATGTAAGCAGGTCAAAATTTAAGAAGGCATTGAATAACCTTGTACACGTCCACCGTGTTAAAGAAGATGACTGTGATGATCTGATACGCCTGTACAGTCAGTTCCTTGATGAAGTTGCCCAGCCTCAGTGCTCTGTTTTCTCGAATTTCAACCCATACAGAGACAGGCTGGACACATTTTTGCATGACATGATGTCAAAACAGGAGCCCTATGGTAAGCTGTGGACGCTTTGCCACCAACTCCTCCTGATTTCGCACGGGCAAGCTTCTGTAGAACGAGGATTCTCGATCAACCGCCAGATTGAAGTTGAGAACTTGGCAGGGGAGTCCTATGTTGCACTGAGGTGCATACTAGACCATCTGAGGGCGGTAGATGGCCTCCATAATGTTGTAATAGACAGGCCACTCTTAATGAGTGTTGGTGCCGCAAGACAGCGATATGTCTGTCATCTGGAAGATGTGCAAAAGCAAAAAGCCGAAGAAGAGAAAAGCAAAAAAAGAAAGCATGCCCTAGATCAGGGGTCACTAATTAAAAATCAGTGGGGTCCGAATAAAGAAAATCAACAACCAGTAAAGGTCCGGAAACATTTTTAATTATAATCCGTTACTTTAAACAGCATTTAACACTGAACTAAAATGCAGGTGTTTATGCATCCATGTTATACATTTACTTTTTAAATAAAAAAATAACAAAAAAAGAAAGTTTTTCCATTTTAAAATCTAAAGTGCTTTTTGAACTAGAGAACAATCTTTCGCAGTTTGATATATTGACAATTTCCTGACTTTTCACATCTTTAATAAAACACTCCTTTATCTTTTTTATATGGCTTAATGAGAGAAGTGGGCTTTGGGCTGCCCTGCAAGGATTTTAAATCTTGGTTTGAATGGTGAGAAAGCCTTTCTCAAGCACACATCAAGGTGCTCATTCGTGAGCCTGGATCGATATTTATTTTTGATTATGTTCATGGTGGAGAATGCTGCTTCACAGCAGTAGGTCGAGCCAAACATACTCAAAATGTGCAGGGCCATCTTTTTCAGAGTTGGAAAAGCTGTCTCTGAGACTGTTTGGATCCAGAAAACTGTAGCATCACACACTCCCACGTGCCCTTTAAGCACCACATTGGACTGAAGATCTGCCAATTCCAGTTCAAGCGAACCTACATTTGTCCACTTAAAAGTGTCACCTGCCTCCTTGGAAAATTTTCGGATGTCAGTGATAAGGAATGGGTTTTGAATGAACAGACTGAGCTGTTCTCCAAGGGTGAAACTATCAAACCGTTTCTGAAAATTGAGGATCAGTTTGTCCACAAATTCAACGCATCCCGTCTTGTCTCCCCTGACTTGCTCCTTGACAGCCGGGAAGTGTGTGCACTCCCCCTGGAGGTCTTCTTTGAATATCTCCAGTTTGCGTTGGAATGCCTGGACAGATGCCATCAGATCACAGACTGAATTGTCCTTGCCTTGTAGCTTTAGATTCAGTTGATTCAAATGGGATGTCATGTCAACCAAGAATGCTACATAATCCATCTTTTCTGTATCAGTAGGAAATGAAAGAAATTGTGTTGCCTTTTCGCTCTTCAGCTGTCCCAAGAAAATTTGAATTTCTTTTCGAATGGACCAAAAGCGCTCCAAAACTCTGCCCTTACTCAGCCTCCTAACATTGTTGTGCAGCAAGAGGTCATCTGCATTTGCTTCAACTTCTTTGAGGAACTCTCTGAGTAGGCGATGTTGCAGGGAAGAAGATGCCCGGAGAAAGTTAATGATTCTCATCATTGTGTTCATCACATCAGCATACTGATCTGACAGAATGGAACACAGGACTGATTGGTGTATTATGCAATGGTAAGAGATTAGTTCAGGGTGGTCCTCTTTCATTCTTGCCACTGCTCCCTTTTCTCGCCCTAACATGGCCGGGGCTCCATCAGTAGTGACTGAAACAACTTTTCTCACATCTATTCCCCTTTCTGTTAGCATCTTCTTTATTGCTTGGTAGATATCCTCCCCTCTTGTTTTGCTCTCCAGGGAGGCTACACCTAACAGGTCTTCAAACATTTTATTTTCCTCTTTGTTAAAGAATCTCACAAAAACTACAAGCTGGGCATTGTCAGTTATATCAGTGGACTCATCTATGGCCAAACCTATGCAATCTGCCTTTTCAATCGCTTCATCAAGCTGTGCAAGCACATCATGTGTCACAATTTCTGTTTTGCTTATGGTGGATGTTGCTGACAAAGGGATTTCCTGTATTTTTTGGCAAAGCTCTTCTTTTTGCTTTCCATCAAGCAGTGTCATAGCAACTGCACTCATACATTCTTTGACAACCATTGCATCGCTGAATGACTTTTTATGCTGTCCCAATATCCATGCGATTCTCAGAGAGCACTCATTAGCACGTTGCTGAGGAGTGAATGTATGGACCATAATTCTGCAGGACCGATCATACTGTGCCTTTAAATCGGCTATTTTCTCCGCACGCAAGGCTGAAGCAAGCGGATATGTTTGGGAAAAGGAGCTGTGCTTCATTTCGTAATGTTGCTTGATGTTGCTGCTTTTGATGAGAGCGACTGTCTCAGAACAAATGAGACAGACAGGTTTTGTGCTCCCACCTGGCAAGACGAACAGGAACGCGTCAGTCCATTCTTCCTTAAAAGACCTGTTTTCTGTGTCTACTTTCCTAATCTTTGAGCACGACATTTCCCTTTTCTTTCACCAGTTCACCGCTTTTTTCCAGCAGTCCAAACTTTCTCTGCTCTGTTTTTCTCTTCGTCACTTTTTTTCCTCCGCCCGGCTTTCCTCAGGTTTGCCTGCTGTGTCTAAAAATACCTAGCAACAATAACCCTGACTGACACAGCTCATTGGCTAATTTGCATCACGTGCAGCCTGGTGCCGGGTGTTTCTTCTTCTTCTTCTTCTGTCTACGTTCGGACGTACAGTGTTAGCACTCCGGTCGCGTCCGAGCGTCGCGCCGTACACATCGTGAGCGGTGAACTTTTAAACCCCGCGGTTCCGTTGCACAGTTTGAGATGTATATAAGTACCACGACTGAAAAACTTGTACAGTGTATGCCCGGCTTAACAGGAGAAGCGGCGCAAGTGAAGTTAGATACTGTCGACAACATGCAGTACTTTACAAATGTTTTAAATCAGGTTGGGTCCGGATTAGCTAGCAGGTGGGTCCGAATCCGGACCGCGGTCCGCTAATCTGTGACCTCTGCCCTAGATGAAATTGATGACCTGAAAAACAAGAAAAAAAGACTTGAAGAAGATATGGCTGCTCTTGAGACAAGTGCCGATAAACTAGCACTTGAGGCAGAGAAAACAGGCAAACTTACCCTTATTGCCAAGTCAAACAGTTTGCGAAAAGGAGCAAGGGAAAAAAAGGAGGCAGTGGCTGAAATGGAAAAACTGCTTGATGAGAAACTAAATGAACTGAAAAGCAAATGAAGGACTCAAAAAACCAAAAGTGGTGATTTGTCACAAGCTACCTTGGTCTAACGTTTTGTACCATATGGGAAAGGTGTTTTTTTTTTTCTTTTTTTTTTTTAAAAAGCATACTGGAGTAAAATTTAGTGTTTTTTTTTTTTTTTGGTTTGTGAGTTTACAGGCGTGTTCAATGTTACATGCGCACGTTTACACTGAATGTAGGTCTACTAATTGTTCTGAAAACTTCTTGACAAATGCTTTTATATTTTACTGGAGTGATCTGACAACTTTGAAATAACCTGCTGACATAAATACCTTTATGTAATATAGTGTGGTTTTTTTGTTTGTTTGTTTTTAAGAAACATACAGGAGTTTACAAGCGTGTTTAATTTTACATGCTCCCGTTTACACATTGTGTTTAGATTGAATGTCTGAAAAGAGTGTAACAGTTTATTACATTATTTGTAATTTATTTCAGTGTCCTTATGGTATAATGTTTTGTACCTTTTTATGGGCAATGTTTCTCAACACATATTGTATGTTATTGCTGTTTACAATGTCACGCTAAATATGTTCAATGAACTGAACAACTTTTATTTATTATTTATTCCTTTTTCAATTTAATTGGTTTAGTTGTTGCTTCTGTTTTATATAGTAGAATGTTATGTGCAATACCAAGATATGGTAGAATATGAGTTGGGTTGTTGAATAAACCAACAGAGTTTATGTCAATTCTTTGTCAGTTTTACTTGTTAAGGATACTAGGAAAGTTTGTCACATGCATAGTTACTGGGTGTAAAAAAAAATGCACTGAAATTGTGTCTTTAACAAAGGTAACAAAAGCCTGAGACTTATTTAAATATTCTAAGTGATATCTTGGAGCAGCTCCCTTTTGATGAAGCGTCTCACCAGGCTCTATGAAACTAGAAAAACCTTTGTACAATTCCTATTTTTTTTAAAAGAGAATTAAAAGAAGCCAATCTTACCATCATCAACTCAGTCAAGTCTCTGCACAGAATGGCAGGACTGGTTCATCAGTTTGATATTTCTTCAGGAATGGACTAAATGTTCTAGAGATTGCCGCAAAAAAAAATTAAGTTTGGCCAAAATGAGTGGATCTTCATTTGCTACTTGAATGGTGTCAAAAGAGGAAGTTCCAGGGTTTGGTAGCTCTTTTCTATGTACTGCCTTCACATACTGCTTAAGTTTTGGCCATACCTCAATGGCTCTCTCTGCAACCGGAAGATTTTCCATCTGTGTCCACAGAATGGGAGTGGAAAGATGGATGAACCAGTATGTTTTGTATAATCTTCTCTTCTGGCAGGTACATTGTGAAAAAAAAGTGCATTGCTCTTAACAGTTTCTCAATGTTCCATATAGAGAAGCCAGTTTTGAGTAAATTGTGCAGGGTGTGCAATCCACAGCTCCCGACATTAATTAACTGCCGACCTCCATGTACTTCCGCATGTTCTTGTTGGAAATCGTTGAGGAACTTTAAGTTCACATTTGGTCCAATGGAAAGAAGATTCTTCATGTCGAGTTGATGCACACAATTCAAAAAAATAAAATATTAAAAAAATTTTAAAGGGAAAAGGGAAAGTAAAACAAATTATCCAGCTTGTTTTACCATAAATCTGCACTGAGAATATTGGTCATTTTAAGAGCAGTATTTACTAAAAAATTAACTTGTATGTTTAGTTCATCCAAATAAAATTCAATTAAGAATAGGTACAATTATACTCACTTTGAAATGGTGCAGTAGATCTTGTGCCTTTGAATGCCCCATGAACTGTGATCCAAAAAAACACGACTGGACAAAACCAGCCTCCCAAAATCGAACATGCACGTCTAGTTGTTTATTTTTTGTTGATTGGTTGAAGCTTTCATCAAACATCAGCACAAATGGTCCTGCGTTGTTAACTGCTGAAATCAGTTAATTTTGAAGTGTTGGGCGAGTCCAAACTTTAAAATGTAGCCAGTTTTGTCCTTTCCACAGGCGAAAGATTTGGCTATTTACGAATCTGGAAACATTGCCTGGAACAATTTGGATACACCTTTGTTAGACGCGTATGAGTGGTGCTGCATGACTGTGTTCAGACACCAAAACACCTCCGCATTCAGCGTTACATTGGATCCAAATGTTCGCAGACCGTCTGATTTCCCGACGTTAGCGACGGTGGAGCTCGCTCCAGCTGCGGCAGTGCTGCTTGTGGTAGCTACTGCGGACGTGACTGTGTTGGTTACAGAAAAGTAGCTCGACATTGTTAGCTGTTGTCTGCCCTGTGTAGCTGATCTGTGGCTGTCCGACTTCATGTGTGATCTTAAAGCTTTGACACCCATTGTGCAAAGCTTAATTTATTTTTTTTTACAAACACGGCAAAAACCTTCATCGTTGTTACCATCGACAGGCTGCAGCCATGCCCCGAATTCCGAACATATGGCTTTACGTTCAACCAGAAGAAGTTCAGCGTGTTTGGCAGAACCAGTTATATCTGATAAAATATATCTGACGAAACTGTTTTTATAAACGTATTCAAAATTAATGAGGCATTTAATGCCATCGATAATCACATTTAATGACTTTTAATGCCAATTAAGGCCTTAATTTTAAAGAAAATTATTTAATGACTTTTCATGACTTTTAATGACCCGCGGAAACCCTGTGCCACAACACAGTAATTGTTAATAAACAATGTTTTTGAAAAACCACCAAGATTGTTTAGGTACATTAAGAAAAATATGAATGTAACGCATGTAAAGAAAATAGATTTTATAACTCCCTATATTGAGTATGCCACTCAAATTCAGATTAGTATTTCTCCACAGGGAGCAAGTTAAGGAGTAACATTTTAACCTTTCTTCATTTAAAAAATAATTAGTATTTGTTACCTCTTAATGTAGACACAGCCACATCATCGAACTCGTCCATGCTGTTTGATGGCAAGCTAGCTGGTTAGCTAGTGCTATTCAACTTCAGCTGCAAGAATAAGCATTAATAAAATAAATAAACAAAATTAAACATTGACAACACATAAAAAAATCTTGTACCTTACAAAATGTGAACTTTGTATACAGTTTTGACTTACGAGGAAACGGTTTTGAAATTAAGAAAATGGTGCTTGCTCACTTGAATGCTAGTCGTTATCCTTCCTTGTGAGATAATCCTGCAACGGTTGTTCACTTGAGCATGAACAGTGGATGTCTCCCAACCGGAAGTTAGTAATCTTTTTATGTTTTTTCACAACCGTCAACTAAAAATGTTTTTTTTATTATAATTACTTTTTTTACTGAAAATTGATTATCGGTGGCTTACTGCCAATTATTTATGCAATAAAACTGAAATAAAACTCTCTCCTTTGCGGCAATTTATTTGGCGGATTTCTACAGCATAGACGTTATACAGCTTTTTTTCGGCATTCAACAGCTCAGCAGCATCTGCGGAGTCGCGCTACATGCCTCCGTGCTAAGCAGCAGCACGCCTGGACCTTTGACCAACAACAAAGCCGCTTTCAGTATGATTTGGCGTTGTTTTCTATGCTACGTATTTGTGACATTGACTCTAAAATAACTTTTGAGTCACATTAACACCATGCACAGTCGTAGTCCCAATTTTCGTGTGGTTTGTGGAATTGATGGCTGTGCAAGGGAGTACAGAGTGTTTAACTCATTTTACTACCACGTAAAGCGGACGCACGTGCATCACCTTCTCAACATTGTGGAGGAAGAAGGGTCGTCTCGCCGCGGAGCATGTGAAACAACAGCGACAAATGAACAAACAAACGCAAGCTCCATACCTGGTGCAGTGGATTCTTCAATGGCCAACGAGGGCTCCAGTGTCGCTCTTGTACCCGACTTTGGTAAAGTTAAAAAGATACAGATTCGGCCTTTCCGGATCAATAACTCATCGGCGGATGATTTATTCTACAAAACTGACTCCTCTCTGCAACCACAGCAAGGCAGACAGTGAGCTACAACCGTAGTTTCCTCAAAACGAGTCTTCCACCGTACTGGGAGAATTACATTGAACCTTATACAGAGCTCGCTCCTCCGCAAATGCTTAGGGACCGTCTGCAAGTTGCAACACCAGAAAAATAATCAGAGAGATATATTGAAAAGCGTCACCAAGGAGAGGTAGATTCACATCAAATTAATGTCATGGGTATCTGATCTCATGTATATCATACATTTATTGGATTGGAAAATACATTTTTTGAGGAATTCCCAAAGCCTAAATGTCAAATGGCACCTCTATTTTATTATTAGAATATAAAATGAGCAATGACTACACTATAGATCATTGTAGTGACACCAAACTTGTAAAATACATAGATCACTTCATTCTAGATTATACTACAACTCTTACTTTGGGAAAATGTCTTTATAATTTTTTTTGAGATTTTTTCATTGTTATTACAAGCATATAATAGCCGATAAGTACGCTATAGATCATTGTAGTGCCACCAAACTTGTAGTATACATAGATAACCTCATCTAGTTCATACTACAACTCTTACTTTGGGAAAATGTGCTAAACTCTATTTTTTTAGATTTCTTTCATTGTTATTGCAAGCATATAATCACCAATAAGTACACTATAGATCATTGTAGTGCCACCAAACTTGTAGTATACATAGATAACCTCATCTGGATCATACTACAACTCTTACTATGGGAAAATGTGCTTAACTCTATTTTCTGAGATTTTTTCATTGTTATTACAAGCATATAATTACCAATAAGTACTCTAAATCAGAATCAGAATCAAGTTTAATCGCCAAGAAGGTTTGCACTTACAAGGCATTTGACTTGGTATTGATGGTGCAGACAAAAAATAAGAATACAGTAAAATAAGAAGTTAAAGGATATATACACAGAAGCTGTATACACTCAGCAGACTGTGCGTCAATGAAAAGATCATTGTAGTGCCACCAAACTTGTAGGATACATAGATAACCTCATCTAGTTCATACTACAACTCTTACTTTAGGAAAATGTGCTAAACTCTATTTTTTGAGATTTCTTTCATTGTTATAAGCATATAATTATCAATAACTACACTTTTAGGGGAATTTTTATTTCGATAAATAATCAAAAACTACACAATTATGAACTGTAGCCTCACCAAACCCCCTGTACACATCATTCACACCCTCCTGGTGAACTGTTATTATATCAGGGTCAATGACGTGACGTGCAGATTTTCGTGTCCGAGTGCACTACTTTGGTTTAAAATATTTTTTAATGATTTATAATAAGCATTATTTTATTCTATAAAACCTGTTTAATTTGAACATATTTCCAGTTTGTCATAAAAATTGTACATATTTTATGTTTTGCCATCTCAAACCCTCAAAATGTCAGGTGGCCCAACCGTCTGAGCAAGTTAACACTATGTAAAATGCATTATATATGTAATTTTAAATATTAATTAATATAATATTAATATGGTGGCATAATTTTATATTGAAAATCTTTAAAATAATCAAAGTTTAATAGTTACATTGTTCTTAAATTGTTTGGAATATTGAAAGCAACAGTCCAGAAATGTGCATATCTGAAATGTCAGGGCGGCGCGACCGCATTCATACAACTTTTATTTTGAATTGAAGAGAGAGAGAGATGAGTTAACAGGATATTGCATCATCAAAAGGACCCCAAGTGACCTTTACTGATGAGTGAAAGGTTTGTAAATCTCAAATATTGATAAAAAATAGCTGTTTTTTTCTTCATAGTTAGACTTGTACAGTTACACATGTCAGGTGGTACAACCAATGTAAAGCTTTGAAAAAGTTATTTTAATCTAAAACTCTTTATTGTTTTGTAAAAATGAATGAACTAGCTAGCAAAGTCAAAAGGTTATATAGGTGTCCAAGTAGATGCCTGAATAATTGGGAAGTAGTAGCAAATGTCACGCAGCGCAACCAGAAAGTCAGGTGGCACAACCAGAAGAAATGTCCTTTCTTGATGAAATAAACATGTTAACCTGATAATATTTAAAAAAAATATTAATTAAATGTACATTAATAGTAACTATATACATTAAATATATTTATATTATTCAATTTTTTAAATATCCTTTTCAATGATTTTAGATGCCACTATCAAGCAAAGAAAAAGCAGCACGCTATAGGCAGCGTGTTAAAAATGATCCAGCTGCAAGAGAAAGATATCTTGCAAGAAGGAAAGAAAGGTAATACATGTAGATGTAAACAGTGGAAGGAAGATCAGAGAAAGAACAGGGAAAGGAAAAGGGCTATGGAGGAAATCTTGAATTTTACACCAGAGTCACTGGATACAACTCCCATAGCAGTAACACCTGAGTCAGTGGATCCCTCACCAATAGCACAACTTCAGCCTGACCCCCCTAACATTCATGCAGAGAACAGTTTAGATCAGGGGTCTGCAACCTGTGGCTCTGGAGCCGCAAGTGGCTCTTTGGACCTTCCACGGTGGCTCTTAATAACTTTGGCTACAAATTATATTTTTATTATGGTATTTAAATGTAGTAATGATAATAAATACAGGTTTAGCAACTTTTTCTTGGACTAATTGCTTTTAATTTTCACAACAGAATGATGCTAATAGTGCGAGTAATATTTAATTTTAAATCAATATTTTTTCATTATGTTGGAAACTATGATTTTATTTTATTTTTACATCATCATCCACAAACACCAACAACACCCATCCTATTTTTTTCAAACCTCAAAATAGACATAAAATGGCGTTTCTTTAACGATGACAACATATTTCCTACAGTAGATCTTTATCACAAATTATTTCAAAACCCACACAAGTTTTGCGGCTCTGAACGAGTTTAATTCAAGTGGACTGTAGACAAAACGGCTCTTTAGACTGTAAACGTTGCAGACCCCTGGTTTAGATGATCAGCAACCAAGAGCATCTTCCACACCAATGAGAGCAAGCAGCTTTAGATGGAAAAGAGAGAGAGCAAAGTTGCGCCGTGATATGAACAAGATGAAAAGGGAAATGGAGGCTGCCAGACAAGAAACAGAAAAATTTTGAAAACGCCTAGAAAGATTAAGACAGAACAGCGCTAGGAGTCAGGAAAAGGTTAAATCTACAAAAAGGGGTGCAAAAAACTGGCTCTACAAAGGAAAGAAACAGTTGTGGAGTTCCTCTGTCGTGATCAGAACAGTCATTTGCTGCCAGGTAAAAAAGATACAGTGACAAAGAACAAAAACAAACAGCAAAGCTGTGTTCTTGTTAAACCCCTCGCGGAACTCCATATCTCATATAATTCTGAAATGGAGAAGTCCTGCATGCTCACTTACAGACAATTCGTCAGATATTGTCCTTTCTATGTGACTCAGCCAAAAGCATCTGACAGAAATACATGCGCCTCCATGGACCATGAAAATGTGAAACTGTAGCAGAAAGGTCTTCTATAAACATCTAGTGTTTCTGAGCTGTTGTCTGCAATTCTATGTGATCCAGACAACAAAGCCTGTATGTACAGAATCTGTGAAAATGCTGCTATACTGAGGTTGAAGTTTCACAACCCCAGACAGAGGAGGTGATGGTGTGGTCTCAGTGAGTGAGAAAACGGGTCACAGAGGAGCAAAGGACATTCATGAACTTTGTGAAAGAGACACAACATGGTACATCATCTAAAATGTTGGAGCTTTTCAACCGAAAAGCACCATTTTAATTGGCTCCACCAGGCCAAAGAGTGCAGGTCATTAAAGGCAGCCTCAGAGATGATGAGATAGTTGTGCATGTTGATTTTGCAGAACATTTCGGCTGCAAACTCAACAGGGAAGTGCAGGCTTTCCACTTTGGAGGAAACAGAAAGCAGGCCACTGTACACTCCTGTGTTGCCTACTCCTCAGGTGGAGTTCAATCTTTTGCCACTATCTCTGGGTCCCTCCGGCACGATGAGAGAGCTGTGTGGGCCCACCTTGAGCCTGTGATTAAAGATATTATGGACAATCACAAATCACGTCCTATTACTCTCCATGTGATGAGCGATGGACCGGTCACCCAGTACCGTAATAAAAATAACTTTTACCTGCTGAGCACCATCCCCTTCCTATCAGGATTCAAGCAGGTCACTTGGAACTTTTCTGAGAAGTCTCACGGGAAAGGTGCACCAGACGGGGTTGGGGGTGCTGTTGAAAGGATGGCTGACTCTTCTGTCAAAATGGGAGTAGACATTCAAACCCCAGAGGAGTTCTACCAATTTTTGAAGGAGAGACAGGAATCAAGTGCAATTAAGTTTTTCTGGGTGTGTGAGGAGGACATCAGGAAGTATGATGAGTCTGTCCCTGAAGTTGTGCCCCTGGTAAAGGGAACTATGGGCATACACCAGATCCTGTCAACTGAACCAGGGACAATTCTACATCGAGAGCTGTCCTGTTTCTGTAGCAGGCCTGACATCTGCCAATGCTACAAACCCACCATGATAAGCTTTCCAACGAGCAGTGCCGAGGCAAGTGCAAATGTTCAACAGGGTCTTACTGGAAAATTTGTCTTGGTAAGGTATGAGGAACAGCCATTTGTGGGGCAGGTTCTTCAGGTCTTTGATGAAGAGCTAGAGGTCAGCTGCATGCAGCAGTTTGGCTCCAAGAATGCTTTCACTTGGCCCTATCCTGCAGATGTTACCTTATATTACCACACTGATGTTATAAAGGTAATATCCGAACCAGAGCCACTTAATTCAAGGCACACGCGTCTTACCGATGCCGACTGGGACTGCTTTAGTAGGCCCGCCTAACATGAATCGATTCCATTCATTGGAGCCTGTTCACTTTATAATTAATATGATGTGTCATTTTGTTATGTAATGTTGCTCACACAGTGTTCTTTCTAATCAGTTTAGTACAGTTTACTTAAATGGAATAACCAGTTTTTATCTGTACCAATTAGTGCTTCATTCAAGCCTATTCAGTTTCTAATGAATATAAAGTGATATTTTGTCATGTAATGTTGCTCACACAATGTTCTTTCTGATCAGTTTAGTACAGTTTACTTAAATGGAATAACCTGTTTTTATCTGTACCAATTAGGGCTTCATTCAAGCCTATTCAGTTTCTAATGAATATGAAGTGATATTTTGCCATGTAATGTTTCTGATCTGTTTAGCTTCTTTAAATAGAATGATAACAAGTTGTTATCTTTACCAATTAATACTTGAATAGACCCAAGACACCTGAGATTGTTTTATTCTGTGAAATAAAAATGAAATTATTCAACATATGTGTTGTTATTATGAATCTTGTCAGATGGTGCAACCGCATCGTCAGGTGGTGCAACCAGGTAAAATACTAATTTAAACCAAGAAATGGGAGATTGAAGTGAACAAATGTTTGGAAATTGTGATTTAAATAATCATTCTATGCAACAATATACTTTTAAAATTTATAGAGTATTTATTCACATTTTAAATCTAAAGTTTGATGTTGGAAACCCAAAATACCTTCCCCCTACAATAAAGAATCCATAAGTTACTTTTAATACCCAGCTCAACTACAAAATAATAATGTGTTGGGCACTGTAGACACTTTCAGGTATACTTACTAAAATATTTACTTAGGAAAAAAAAAAGGAAGTGAGTTTTTTTTTTCAAGAAACTGTTAACATAAACACAGATACAGCTTATTCTTCCCAGATATGGTCTGAACTATCTGTACACCTATTTGGTGAAGATATGAAGAAAAATCGTCATTGTCCAGAATCGGAATGGAGTGAGGGATCTGATTATGAATCAGGAACTAAAGGAGGATGAAACACATAATACAGTGGCACTTGAAGACAGTGGAACAGAGGATCTGCCTCTAAATTTGACTCAAGATATTAAACTAGTGTCAGATGAAGAAACCGAAGACAATGAAGTGCAAGAAGAAAAGAAAATGACATTGCAGAGTGCAGTTCAAGATGATGAAGATGTTGCACAGGAAGAGACTGATGAGAAGGAAGTAGGAGAAGAGCAAGGTAAAAAAAATACGATTAAAGAAAAGAGCCAAATCTAAACACGTCAAGACCGGAAACAAAAGTGAATGGAGAAAGTTGACAATGGCACTTAAGAGATTCACAATAACTGTGAATCTAAAGAAATGGGAAAAAAAATTGTTCCGTGCCATGGTTCCACAAAACTTAGGCAACCACGGACAAGTGTGTTATATAGCAGTTTCCGCAAAAAGAATCCTTGTTGTATCCTTTTATTCAAGAGCCAGCACATAAAACCGCTCCACAGCAGGAAAATGAACAGTCCTTATTTAAATATAAATGCTGTTTGTACATTCCCTTCCTGCAGTGCGAAATACCTTTTAAAAGGAAAAGGGAGCCAGTGGGAGACAATCAAGTCAAGATAGCTGTGCTGCAAACAGGAACAGTGGCACACAAGACAAATGAGACAAAATTCAGACCAGCCGGAAAAACCCGGAGAGGGAGAATTGCAAAAGCTCTACATAAAGAAGTGAGCGAAGTGTTTTATCGTAAGCTCCAAAAAACGGCAGTTGATGAACTGATTTCAGGGAACATAACCCAATGTTTAAACAAAAACGTGCTTAAGGTGATTAGTTCAGAGGTTTTCAAAAGCAACAAGAGTGCATGATGATGTACTATATTTATGGAGATGTACCTCACTCAAAAGGTCATGAAGGAATGTGACTTCCATTTCCACAAGATGCCTGGTTACATACAGCACTTACAAGTTGACCCCTTTGGTGTACACATGTATACAGAAACTGGAATAAACATTACAGTGCAACACCTGAGAAGGAAGGCTCCAATGACCCTGTACCTAAATGCTACAGGCAATGTTGTATGTAAAGTTCCAGGTCAGACCAAAAGAGTACTTTACTACTCTCTTACTCTTCCTGGTGGTGGTCAGAATATACCTCCTCTCCCAGTCTGTGAAATGCTGACCAACGAACACTCTATACCACCAATTACATTCTGGTTAATTCAGTTTTTCAGAAAACTGTCACAGTACACAAAGGTAAGAGTACACCAGGTGGAAACAGACTACAGCTGGGCACTACTCCAAAGTGTCCTTCTGTCATTCAACAAGGAGAGCACTGAAAGCTATTTGGATAGGGCCTTTGGTATTTCTTCAAAAGTAAAGACATGGAAAGAGATTCAAATGTTTACAGTGCTTCACATTTGCTCTGCACATGTGCTCAAAGCTGTTGCACAGGCTATTGGGAGAAAGACTAATGATAAAGGGTTAAAGGAGTTTGCAACATTTGCATTTGCCAGGTTGCAAAACACATCGATGGACTGTGCAATCACAATCTTCCGCTCATTGTGCACTGTATTAACTGGCAAATACAACACCAGGGCCGTTTCTCAATTCACGAGAACGCGAGTCCGTACTCGCGTTCTCGTGAAGTCCGGTTATGGAAGTTAATTTGTGTTGCTGGGATTTGAATTAAAAATGCCACTGAAATTTAAATGTTGTATGTTTGTACTTACTCTTTCGGTGTTAGACTATATTCAGAAAACATTTTTAACCCCCAAAAAATTAATTGTCATTATATCTACATAGTTGAAATTTCATTTGTTATTTTACCGTCTTAAATTCAGCATCTAAATTCGGTGTAAAAAGGGAAGGGTTACGTCAGGTCACAGACATTACCAATGGATTGTGATGTCCAACACCCAGCCAATCCCGTTACGTTTTCTTAGTCACGTGACGTGACGCTTGTGGCGCTCAGACTGAAGGAAAACCAGCATCACGGAGGCGGTCATGGAAGCTAACGCTAACTCAACGGTGAGTTTATTACTTTCATTTTTCTGTAGTATTGCTTTTCTTTGCGCATTAATTTCAATACATAGGGTGTGTCCCAATTCAAGAGGTCCAACCCAAGAAGGATTCGACCTTGTGGACCGCGTCTTTCGCATACCGCGAAAGATCGCATCATGTTCAGTGATATTTATGTAAAATAAAAACCCTAAATAACATTAACTGACGACAAATTAAACTTTTATTAAATTAAACATACTAAACTTTTAGCAACTTAACCTCCAAAACCAGTTTTTTTTTTTTTTGCTTGTAGAGCACGATAAAAGTAAATGCACCGAATATCAACATTAACATTATTTCCATCTTTTTTCTAACTCGTAATTTTCTTCTGGTGTGATAAAGATGCACCAAACAACCATGCAGGTGTTTCCACTTTTGCAGCCGCTGCCAAATTCTGGCAAGTCTGCACTGATGCAGCCCCTGAATAGAGACACACCCTTACTGCTTGATTTAAAACATGGATTAATTTAAAAACAGACATCCTTGGTTAGAATGGAGGGAGAGAAAGTTAGGTAAATGCCAGATAAACACTGGAGCAGTTATAAAGATTAGTTCATCAAATCAATCTGTGCAGAAAAGTTTAGCAAAATATATGCATGGTAAACATTTTACATTAAACATCAATTAAAAAGTTTATTAGTATAATACATTTTAAAGTTAGTCATAGTGCAAAAGTGTAAGCAAGTTAATTATGAATGTTATTGTGGATGTATTGATCCACCAGTAGATGCTATTAGTAATACAGGTCTTAGGAAAATTTTAAAGTGATATGAGTATGATAATTTTTATGTACTTGCAGGATGTACTGTTTGCAGAACCATAAAGTCAACTGGTGTCCTGACAGAGAAGAGGGTTTCCATATCTGACGAATGGATCTCCTTCAAGATCCAGTCATCTGGCTCTATTGAGAACAGAGAAGCAGCTCTGTCTTCCCTTCGGAACAAGATTCGGCGGCATGAGATAGCCCAGGAGCTCAAACAAAAATGTGGTCAAGATTTGCTTGGACATATGGCGAGATCTCTATCAGACACTGTGCTGGCTGAGACAGATGCTGTTTTTAGAACAGCATACTATATTGCAAAGATGAATAGACCTTTTACTGATCATGATGATCTGATTGAACTTCAAGAAAAAAATGGTGTTCACATGGGAACTAGTCTCCACTCAAGGTACAGTTCTACAAAAATTGTCGAACATATTGCAAAAGAAATGCAGACAAGAATTGTGAACAGCATCGTGTCTTCTTCAAGCAAGCTGTCTGTGCTCATTGATGAGGCTACATCTGCCAGTCACAAAACTGCTATGATAGTCAGTGTTAAAGCCTCTATTGATGGAGCTACTCCTGAATTTTTGTTTCTGGAGCTAGTTGAGTTAGAGAGCCAAACAGCAGAAAGTGTAGAACAAGCTTTGTTAAACTGTTTGGAGACTGCAGGCTTCAGTGACGAGTGGCTTAAAAAAAACTGGATTGCATTTGTTTCTGATGGAGCTAGTGTTATGCTAGGCAGAAACTCAGGTGTGGCAACCAGGCTGACTGCAAAGTATCCCAACATTTTCACCTGGCACTGTATGAACCATCGTTTAGAGCTTGCTGTAGGAGATGCTGTAGATGAGGTTGCATCTGTAAACCATTTTAAAACATTCATGGAAAAGATTCATAATCTGTACAGCCAGTCCAGCAAAAATTCCAGAGAACTTTTGGAAGCTGCACAAGAGGTAGGCTCACATGTCCAACAAATTGGCAGAGTTTTGAACACACGATGGGTGGCAAGCAGCTTCCGTGCTGTAAAAGCAGTGAGATCCTATGGTGCCCTGAACAAACACTTTGAAAATGCTGCAGGAGACAAAACAAGGAGCACAAAAGAGAGGCAAACTTACAGAGGACTTGCACGTCGTTTTCTGAACTATCAAACCTGTCCCAACAGCTCCAAGCACAGTCTGTCACGCTTTTTAAAGCAGAACAGCTCCTAAAACGTACAATCCGTGTGCTGAGGTCCTTCAAAGATTCTCCAGGAGAAAAATCAGTGGAAGCCATTGAAGTACAGGCTGCAGGACATTTTGGAACTGTTCCCCTAGAATCAAATCCCAAACTAATATCAATAAATCCAAATCAGTTCCTGCAAAGTTTGATAAATAACATTGAGAAGCGTTTCTCATTCGAAGGGGAAATGTTACGTGATTTAAGCATACTTGATACAAGCAATTGGCCATCTAAACTTACCATAAGATATGGTGAGACAGAGGTAAAGAGACTTTGTAAGAGATTTAATATTTGTGAAAATCAAGCTGTTAATGGCATGAGAGATTTGGTCGAGGACCAAAGCAGGGAGCCTGAAAACCTTAAACCACTGATCACTTGCATGCAAACCATTCCATGTAGCACAGCTGAGTGTGAAAGAGGGTTCAGCTTAATGAACAATATCTGTACAGATAAAAGATCTTCTCTGTTGTTGTCAAATATAAGTCATCTCATGATGATCAGTATAAATGGGCCTCCTGTTAATCTTCTTGAACCTAGGAAGTATGTGACAACATGGTTAAGAAACCACCGCTCTGCAACAGAAACAAGACGACAAGTAAAACATAAGGAGCCTCAAAACAAACATGTCTGGAACATTTTATAGACACAGTTTTAACCTGCATAGTACTTCTGTACTTACATGTAGTACTTGATACTTAAGCATGTTTTGTTGTACTGTTTTATAGATTATACATCTTTTCAATACAAAGCCAACTGTAGTACAGTTTGTTGTTCATTGATTCAAATGTAAGCAACTGAGAAATTAAGCAATGTTAAATATGCTTAAAAAAAAAAGGTCAATTACATTGCACTTACTGGCGTGCTTATTTCTAAGCACAGTATACCCACTACAATAATGTAGACTACACCACTGATCCACCCCATATCACATTCTCTACCGCCAACCCCTGCCTACACCTCTCATGAAGCCTTGAAGGTGAGATTAGAGGCTGCCAGTATTCCAGTGGGCAGCCTTCTGCACAAATGCATTTCTGCTGTCCCAGACCAAGTTATAGCAGCACCCACACAGCTCCAGCAGCCTCATGGTGAGCATGGTACTGACAACCGTTGCCAGAAATGCATGGCATTTTATGATAGGTACATTAAATTAGATGGGGATAAATGTGCTGTTTTGGAGGAGTTGACTAAAATGCAGAGTGCATCCCACTTGTGGTGTGATGCACGTAAATTAAGAATAACTGATAGCTCTGCGAAAAAGGTCCCTGTGTACTAGGCCAGAAAATTTTCTTAGAGAACACCTGTTTCCTAAGTTCCATGGGAACGCTGCAACCAGGTATGGCCAGGAGAATGAGGAGGTGGCCTATGCATGGCTGGAAAGCTGTGGTTTTGTGGTAGAAAAGAGAGGCACCGTAGTTAGGGTTGTCATGAAACCAGAGACAAAGGAACCAGTATTCAGGCCGGACAAGCAGATGAGAGAAAAAACAGGTTTATTGGAGGCAATCTTGACAATGTAGGGGCAGGCAGGCTCAATGGTCAGTATGGCAGTCCAAAAATCAGTACACGAAAAGCAGTCCAAAAACAGGCAGGAGTACAGACAGGGATAAGGCAAGCTCGGATAATCCTAAGGCAGATTTGGGTCGGTAAAACAGGTAAGCAGTCAGACAGGGCAGGAAAAACAGGTTCAGGATACAGGCTGGCTCAGAAGTCAAAAAAAGAGGCAATTGGGTAACGTTGACAGAAAGACACAAAGGGACTGCTGGACAAAATTCACCAAGGGCTCGTAAAGACAATGATCTGGCAGAGTGCAGGAGACAGAGGCAGATATAAGTAGGGGAGTGAGCAGGTGAACAGAGTGAAACTAATTACCAGAATGGGTGGAGCTGATCAGGGGGGACAAAATGGCTGGAAGTAAACTGAAGCCGATTGGATGGTGACTGGTGAAGGGGAGTGACAGAAGGACAAAAGATTGCTGGCAGGTGAACTGAATAAAGGCTGGTGACAGAACTGATCAGAGCAGGCCAGAAGAAACTGATAATATAAACAAAGTACAAAATCAAACCACATTAAAACTCAAACTATTCCATTAACCAAAACTAATACAGAACCTAAACCTAAGACAGAATTGATTACATAAAGAGAATTACTAAACCAAAACAGAAATTATACTAGACTAATCCAGAACCAAAATCAACATAAAGACCAAACCTAAGACTAAACAGAACTTAAGCAAATAATAAAAACCAGAGCTAATACTAAGACATGAGAGTGAACTAATTAAAAACACCAACATCAACCATAACAAAAACACAAATCATGACAAGTGTCACAGAACCATGGCTTTCTGCAAGCCCAGATGGTGTCGTTAATTCGACAGAGCTGCTGGAGATTAAATGTCCTGTTCTGACCAAGAACTGCGCATCTCTGGCTGATGTTTTTTCCAGCAAGTTCACAGACTGAGAACTAGAGTTAACAACAGCAATCAAACATGCTAAAGCTTACCTGTGTCTGCGCTCCTCTTGAGGCGTCTCCTCTGAGTTTTTAATGGAAGTTCGTAACCCAGCCACTTTTCTGGTATCGGGTGGTCTGCTGTAGGTCTCTTGTCGATGAAGTGAAAAGAACACACAAACGGTTGTTTCGGTGGTTTCTTCAAATTCAAAGCTTTCAACCAAAGACGATAAGATTCTTCATTCTTCGGCGGGGGGTGCAAGTCGTAGGGCGCCTCACACCCACATTCAGCTCTCGTACGCGGCTGATGAATACAACAATCCTCTGCCATGTAAACCTTTCTTTTACGGCAATTATTGTGACAACCTCTAACTGCACAAATGATCCCGGTACTCCTCGAAGTCATAATTACGATTAATTTGAGACGATGTAGGCGCATGTGATGCTTTTCAGCTAGCTACCCAGTGACAGGAAGTGAGCGGCCGGAAGTCTCGCCCAAACAAATGTCAACTCGCTGGCTCCTTGTTTCCGTCAAAAATAAGGTGAATACTGAAAGGTCTTTCCTTCTTTCGCATCTAGTATATACTCAACAGGTTCAACTATACAGAAATGTTCTTTTGAATAATTATTTCTCTTGAATGCTGTCCCAAGAGGGCCTTGTTCACTAAAGGCTACACTGAGAGGATTTAACTGGCAGAGATTTTTTACTAAATATGTGATCACGACTTCAACAGTGCAGTTGTGGTTTGTAATGTGCTATGGACAATATTTTTTGATAACAGGTGCAGCTGCTGAACAAGTAATAAATTGAAGCTCGTCTACAATCTCATCTATACATCTTTAGGCACATTGAAAATACAGTCCAATTTAAGCAATAATGATAAATGCTTCTTTGACAAATGCTTCGTTAGTAGTAACCTCACTTTCAATCAACTACTATCCTCTATTAACTCACTTGCCTGACTTGAATGTGTCTGGAACACAGTATTTTTTAAAATCTTCAATGTAGTGAGTACTGTGCTTCCTACTTTTATGTGAAGCAAAAGTTGAATATTTATTTGTACTGTAGTCACAATCTTGAAAACACAATTAACGGTTTCGTGCTTTTTCAGATGAAGTCCCGAGGTGTTCGAAATATTGCTTCTCCGTGTTAAAACTACATGAATTACACACAAGACACAAGAATGAAACTATCTGCCCTGAGTCTGTGTATGATTTCTAGACAACTGTGCATGAAGTGCTCCCCAACTTCTAAATAAGCAAGGACAATCTGAGTACAAGCAGGGTAGTGACCGCCCTTGGCCAGTATGTGGATGCTTCAACCTATAATGTTTTATGAGCGCTGACCGTTTTGATTACCTAAAATAGCATCTTTTGCACGACCATCTCATATCACAACAGGCCTACTCTTTCTCCCAGATTAATTCCTCCTCTGCCTCCTCTCCCTAGACCTCAAGTCCAACTGTCCACTGGCTCCTCCTGAGGACACCCTAAAAAAGAAGAGACAGTTAGTGGTATTAAAACAATGGTCTAAAATATTCAGCCACAATTTTAATATTACATTTTGATGGATGAATAAGGGCTAATATAAGACAATATTCTATCATACATACATTATTTTCCACCTACCTGAATAATGAGGATAATGTTTTTATGTGATTTGCTTCCTGTTGATAAATAGAAAAATATTTTAATAAGACGGTGTGGCAGTGTGCAGTACTGTCAGTCACTTTAATGCAGTTGCAGGCATGCATATTGACAGGCTTATTTACAGTATATAAACAATTTTAGTGGCATTGGTTTGGAAGCAGACAACCAGAAACAGGTCCTACAACTAGTGAAAATGTGTCTGTGACAAAAATGGTTAACCCATATTGGTGCAGACATGTGAAATATATTCAATCTTTTATAAGTATTGATGGGTGACACGAGGGGTAGTGGTGGGCTTCGCACAGCACGACACAGCGATGCTATTATGGAGTTATTTTGTGCCTTTGAACCAATCTGCGTGCGCAGTGAGACAGGTATTGACGGGGGGATTGAAGAAGAAAAAAAGAAATAAACAGAATATTTTAGCCTAGATTAGGGATTCCCAAAGTGTGGTGAGCTGCCACTAGGGGTGCGCGAGACGAAAACTGTAATGGCGTTCTGTTTTTTCCCCACACACAAAGACGTGTAAATAAGCATTTCCTTTGTAAAGCTTAAAATCAAAAACTGTAAATTTAATCAATGAATAAAAATGTATTGTAATGATCCGTATTAGACTTTATTGCTAAGTGCCATTGCACACTTACTGTCTCTTTAAGTTTGGTTGTTTTGGGGTCATACGGGAAGAAATGTGTGGCTTCTGGGGAGAGGAGAGGTGGCTCGGGGGACTGGAGGGGTGAAAGCTGTCCCATTCTGTTTGTCCTAAAATAAAGTGTTAGCAGCAATACCTCGGTCTGGTGCTTGGGTGTCATAACGGAACGTTACAGTATTCACACAAAAATTCATGTATTTAATGGAAATCTTATTCTATTCTTCATTTTAAGATGAAAAATCCACATTGTGCTTTATATGCGCACATAGCTTGTTGTCTCTGCTTCAATCATTCTCGCAAATGCGCTCAATTGACTGAAATCAGGGAAACAGGTGAGACATCTAAGGGGAAAGTTAGACAGCTGTTTGGGAACCCCTGGCCTAGAATATTTAGCCTAAAATATATAGATTAAATCGTTGAGTCCAGTCTTTAGCTGTCATGTTTTGCTTTCTGAACCCGAACACAACCACAACAAAGTAAGTTTTAACAGTTTATTGCAGCTTGTGGATAGTGGAGGAAGGAACCAAGAGTCAGTACTGAGCTGAAGCATGAGGATGGTGAAGGCAGGAACTGGCAAGCAGGTCGGAATCAGAGCACGGAGGCAGCAGAACCAGGTGCACAGCAGAATGGAGACTTGGAACCAGGCTTGACCAGCAGCACGACAGAATGGAGGAACTTCGGGCTGGACGAGACTGGATGAGGTGAGCAGCAGAACAGAGGTAAGCAGGAAAAACAGAACGAACCGACGAGGAATGACAGAATGCAGTGAGCTTAAATAGTGAGGCTGACAGGTGTGCTGAATGCTGGCTGATTAGTAGCTAACAGGTGTGGATGATTACTGAACTGAAGACTGGAGCTGTATGGAAGGTGGAAAGTGTCTTGAGTATGAGCATGGTGCAGCAGACAGGCTGCATCATGACATTAGCCAAGTCATTTTATTAGATGTTATCTCTTATCTGATGTATTTCTGATATTTGGCACTTTGTTCTACCTCATGTTGAAGTGCTATTTAAATAATGATGACAATGATCACAAGAAACTTTTGCATCACCTCCAATAAGCTGGAAAGAAAAGAGACAGCAGCATTTTTCACACCTCACTTAGTAGCTCAAGTTAATATTTTAGTCTTAATTTTTAGCCTAAATATTTCAGGCTAAAATATTAAACTGTTAATTTTTTGTCCACCATTATGTCTAGTAATTTCTGCCAAAAGCTGCAGCATTTTGATTTAATCCATCCAAAAGCAGTATTTGCAAGCCATACTCTGATTGTATGGAAAAAAGTTTTTGGAGTCGCGAGCTCAGAGACAGAGCCGAGTAAACAAAGAGAAACAGCCGAGTGAGCGCAGCTGGTGTTTGGCGAGGAAGGAGCAGGTTGCGCGTGTGAGCAGACACAGAACAAGGCACGAGGGTAGTGGGTTGAGAAGAGTTTATCAGAGATTAGCGCGCAAAAACAGGTTTGAGCGTGCATGGATGTTTAAACGCTGAATTCCTGTCTCACTGCGCGCTCAATTTAGAGGACTTCATATGCTATTAGCCATGCTAACAGCATAGTTCCCCCGTATTATAAAGACGGCGGGGCGGCAGGCTTTAATCCCCCCCCCCCATTACATGCGCCACATAGTCTACCCCCCAACCCCCCGTCGTATTATAAAGACGCCGGGGCGCCACACTTTCATTCCCCCCAAGGCTAAGCGTTGTTTATTTGTCTTAAACACCTCGAGCTCCCGGTCGAATTAAGCTAACGCTAGCTACGTCCATGTTGCCGCCAAAAGTTTTACAAAGAACCGAAACATGTTCTACGTCAGTTAATAAACTCATGAACAGTGACATATCACGTGTCAAACTCTACGCAGACTTAGTTATTATCACAAATTTAAAGCAGAGCAAAGATAACTTACCTTAAGAATGACTGTAGTCGGGACTACCTCTTGCTCGTGCGTGATCCTGTAACGTCTGGAGTGGACTCGGAGCAGAATCAGTCCTGCTGTGAGCTACAGTGCGCATGTGCTGTGCGACCGTTTTCAAAATTCTACATTTTAAAATAAAGTTTATGCAGTATTTGTAGGTTTATGTACATACTACTATTAAACATTTAAATAGGTTAAGGAAATCTAAGTAAAACTTACTTTTTCCCCAAGATTCATGTATTACATTAAAAAAAAAGGTTTAATTTTACTTTAGAAACTCTAGTTCTTACTGAAGCTTAAAATAAAAAGTAGAAATTAAGACGAATACTCTAATAGAGTTTACTGCACCAAAAAGTCACTTTCTTCAGTGTACTTGTGTGAAAAGCTCTTCTCTACCTTGAACTTCAATAAGTCCAAGTTCAGACCCAGACTTACTGATGAGTATCTTCAAGCCCTACTTAGGGTCTCAACTGCCTCCTCCCTTAAGCCAAATGTGGCTCAGCAATGCGAGAGGAAGCACTGCCAGACCTCTAGCAGTAAGAAGTAGGCAGAAGAAGCCATGTTCATAACAGTTTATGCTCAATGTTCAGAAAGGTAAAAATTAAAGAACCGTTAATACAGCCATTTGAATTGAAATTACATTTCTCTAGTCTTCTATATCTGCTGTATTATTTTTATTATTTTATTTATTTATCACTGGGTTTGTTTCTTATGAATTGTTAATTTATTTATTTTTTCATCTTATTTTGTGTTAAAAAATAAAAATAAATACATTTGATAACATTGGAATGTTTTTGTAAGAGGTTTTCTTGTGGAAAACCCGAGGCAGCCCAGCTTCACCCAGACTCTACCTCCAGCGGCCCCCAGGTAAATTCAGTTTGAGACCCCTGACGTACATGTACAATGTATGCAAACCCTCTGGCATGAGTCTGTGAAAAGGATTAATAAGACAAAAACACCTAAATAATCCTTTGCGAACAATGTTTTTTTTAATTAATTAAATCCTTATTGTGGAATCGTAGTCATTTTCCGACTTTTAATTTGAATGCATGTACTGGGTTAGGCAAGGAAATCTATTGGCCAGCCCCACCAAGATTTTTTTTTCACCAGTGCCACCAAACTCATCATACACATAGATAAACTCATCTAGTTCATACTACAACTCTTACTTTGGGAAAATGTGCTTATCTTTATTTTTTTATTTTTTTAATTGTTATTTTAAGCATATAATGATCAATAACTACACTTTTATGAACTGTAGCGACACCAAAATCACTGTATATATATATCATTCACACCCTCCTGGTGATACTACAAACTGTTATTAATCAATAAAACACTTTTTCATATCTTTGGGGAATTTTTATTTCGATAAAATAACCAATAACTACACTATTATAAACTCTAGCCTCACTAAAATCACTGTACACATCATTTACACCCTCCTGTTGATACTACAACTGTTCAAAACAATGGAACATACTTCCTTTCTTTTTTCTTAAAATAAAGAGCCATTGATATATATATCTTTCTCAGTGAAAGAGCCATTAATAAGTTGTGCAACTAAATAAAAATGAAACGTTTTGTAGGACGCATATATCAAATGGACCATCAAAGCTATTTTTTCATTGTATTCAACGTTAAACAAAAACACACAGTGAATATTCTAAAAAACATTAAAACAACAAAAACAACATCTTTTGAGTGAAATCCAGTCACTCAAACTTAGTGGTCATAAGATATCAATTCTGGACTATGAAACAAACATTTTAATAAGTTTTGATAAGTTAAAAGTATAAAAATATTAATAAATAAATGATTAGGGCAAAAGAAACAGGTTTAGAATTTTACAGCATGCAACTTTCTGTACATTAGACAATGCATTTTTTCACATTTAGATGAAAAACGATTAAGGTCATTGGTTACTGTTGTATACAGATCGTTCTTTTCTTTAGAGTTTACCTGCAGAGTAAAAAAATTTTTAGTTTATTTATTTCAGTTGCAACCATTTCCAAGCACAGCTGTTTTGTTCCATATTTGGTTTTACATCAGGTTCCCATGCATTTTAAAAGGGTACTACTATTATTATGGCAGTAGTGAAATTCAATACACCTAAACACTCATATTTTCTAATAAGAGTCTGCCAAACTTACCAACAGCCTCATCACTCAGGGCTGTTGCATAACTCACAATACCAAGGGGCATCTTCATTTGGGATTTGTGCTGCTGTCATTCCAATGCATTGTGTGTGAAACCATCTTGTACAAGTTCCATATTGAATCTACATAGGGATAAAAACATTAAACATATTTTAAAAAGTTGACATTAGCAAATCTGTACTGCATAAGATTATACAAGATTTGATTACTATAGTATTATCTCAGGAATTTCAAGATTATCCACTATTCAGATCATCCACTGATGTTTTCAAACAATTAAAGAGATTCTAACCCAAACAGCATCAGCAGTGGTTGGCAGTAAGTCCTTATTTCCACAACAGGAACAGAAGTCATCCTTTGCCACTAAAAATAATTAAGCTATATTATTGTCATGTTTGTAGGAAGATGACAGAGACTGTCTGCAGGACATCAAGCCTCCTACCCCGACCACATGCAGAGCTAAACGCTAGCCCACCAACAACAAACCAACGATTCTCCCTGCTTTGACGTCCTTCCTGGAATGGCCAAAGTGGACAGAACTGACACGAGGCAACAGACAAGTTTGGAACAGGGAGCCTGAGGGAGAAGTTAAAAGGTTATTGGGAGATGTTTGTTACTCGTCTGGACACATGGTGCTTTAGAACAAAAGGCTAACAGAGGTAGCTCACGCTAGCCTTAATGCTATTAGCCTCGCCAACATCCGGTCCCGGACATTTCAAAAGAAGTTCGTTTTAAAGCACAAAGCTTAATCAATCGGCTCCGCCATCCTTCGATGGTGCTATGAGCCTTATCCCCGCATTAATATCGAATATTTATGTTGGGGTGTAAAGGCAATTTTGATAACTTTATGTTGTAACCTCTTACCCACCGGTTTCCTAAAGTGACCCCAGACGCCCGGAGGGAGAATCACATTAACTAACTCGGTCATAAGGGTTTAAATGATTTTACTGGGAAAATCAGTCTTCAGAATGTTATTTACTCAAAATAATGTTTTGTTTAACTTGGGCTTTGCATTGTGAATGGATTGAAACACATGCCAAATGTTTTTTTCTTTTAATCAGATCTGCAACAAGGATTCACCAAATTATTCTGATTATGACCAACTACTTTTACTTCTTTTTATCTTTATTTTGCTTAGTAGTTTAGTTACGTTTCACTAGCCTAGTAGAGAGGATTTGTTTTTTGAAATATTGTGTTAATTGATGTTCTCTGGATGTTCATTTTATTTCTGTTATTAAATTCTTGAACTTGAAAGGAAGTTGTCACTCTTTTATTCTATGTGTGTGCAGGTTTTGTTGTTAAAAGATCGCTAGTGTTCGAATTCATCCCTTATCAACCATTGTCTTGATATCAGCTTAAGAGCTGATCATCACCAGGCAATTACTTAACAGAGGGTTATTTTAATAAACATAAGTACCTTTAAACAGTTGTATAATGCACAACACCAGGCTTCCACTTTATGTTAACCCAAATCTTCCCTTTCCAAGTCTATTCCGACCCGTCTTGAAGTACTGTCTATAGGACAGAATTTCCGGTTTACATTTTCACGGACTCTATGGCCAAATGTGTCATTAAGGTACTCAGTCTTCATAATTTCATAATACCCAAATTTGTAGCCAGCCTTTTTGGAGTCCTCAACTTCATTGGAGCCTTGAAGAGGATCAACCACAAAAATGTGGTTTGAAAGGCTATGAAGATACTGTTTGAAAAATTAAAATTTCATTAAACCATACCATCCTTAAATATGTCATCAACCACAACATCAACAATGAAATATATATCTAAAAGTTTAAAACCACCTTTGACAAATTGATACACAGAAATGTAAGTAAATTTACAATATTAAAGAAAAAAAAACCAAGCCATTTCACATAAGTAAATTTTTTTTAAATCTTTAGACACTCATCATATGGTACACAGGAGTCAATGCGGCTGGATGACATACGGAGCTCATAATCCTAAACTTGTGAATTTGTTAGTTGAGTCATTATAATTCTTAGATAAATACTGAACTGATATGAAAAATATGTAATTAATACTACTGTATTTTCGTAGTTTTTAATTGATTATAGGTAAGTAGTCTTTATAGCAGTTTTAAGGCTGGTAATCTTTGAACAAACAAACCAAGGCTGTGTCTCATTCCGAATACTTCCGTCTGTGCACTGCAAATGTGCACTGACCACTTACTGCCGTAGTGCCCACTTTCGATCGTTAGTATTGTTCCAAAAGGAACACTTGACGAACACAACACACGTGAACGCGAATTTTCAGCCCGCCAAAAATATATGCCGGCGTTTGTTTACAAACACACACGTTCTTTAACCAATCATTAACACTCACAGCATGTGGAAAATACATTGCCTCCGACGTCAACGCAGGATCCTCCTACTATTGGCTGAACATGGAGGTATGTTAGTGTACTTTTACAAACACTATCATGCACAAATTGCAGTGCAGCAGTAGGCTACACCAGTAGGATTAATCAATCACTTTACCTTTTCCAAACAGTCAGGAGCAGTTCCTTGCATTAAGTTGATGAATTACTAAATGTACACAGCAGGTTCACAGACGTTTTACCATTTCATGTCACAATACTTAACCCTTAAACAGGCAGGAGTGGAAAATAAGTTGCAAAAAATAATTAAATTGTATCACTCATCTCTTTAGGCCCTAAGTGAAATATTTCCACTTTCAAAATGTATATATATTCAATATTTTGGATTTTATGAGTTGTATCTCCCAGGATATGTTGCCCTATTAAGGTATAAACAGAGCCCCAATGATAAACATATTACTGTTCAATTTGATGAAGATAAATTGTACATTGTTGTATTCCTTGGTCATTTACATTACACATAGCACTTTTAAAGTACATTTTATTCATTTTTACCAATACTCCAATTTTAGTAATCTCATAACAAAGTGACACAAAAAACGGAACATATTTAACTTTTTGTGCACTAAAGATTACATAAAAACAAAACAACACAGCAATTTCATTTTGCATACACAACTGGACACTGGAGAACGTTTTATGGGGCCAGGTTTTCCATAATGGTGGGAACTCTATGAACAATTCCCTTCATTTCCTTTCTTTATTTAATTTTTTATGGAAAGGTTGGAAGCAGTTCCGGTGGATTTTTTCCCGGTGACGATGCACAGACGAACACCACATTTTGTGCAGTAGATTGTTGTCTGTTTCTACTGGGCAAAGCCTGCCACCTTTCCTTGTCTGTGAAAGCTGGAAAGTGATCCACTTGATCATGGCGGACATCAACCATGGGTCTTGGGGTTGTTGGCCTTTGTATACATCTAGTGGGGCTGTGCACATTCTCCTCCCCCCCTTTGAAGACCTTCCCTTTCTCTTTCTACTGTGGATAAGGGCATCTGCAACCTCCAGCCTGAATACCTTGAGCTTTTTGTGTTTTTGCACACCAATGCTTTGGACATCTTGGCGATACAGAAGCCACCCATTGTTGATGGCTATATCAGACATTTGCCAAAAGAGGCCCAGGTACCACCAGTGGGACTTTGCAGAACTGCGGTACAAGGCCACCATCATGTCAGCAAGGTCAACTCCTCCCATGTGAACATTCTACTGTGACACAATGTTTGGACAGGGAACAGCAACTCTTCTCTCCTGTCTGGAGAAACGCCTGACCTCTTTGAGAGGGCTGATTGCAGCACAGGAGCTAGCTAAGGTGACAGCTTTGTTGTCAGACCATTATACAAAGCCACTTCTGCCTCATTAATTCTACCCTGTAGTCATAGCTGCCCCATTCCTTGCCTCAGCATAGCACGGTTGGCTCCAACTCCAAGTTCTTTGGCTGGACCCTGGTTCTGTGTGCCCAATGTGCTCTTTCCGGTGTATGTCAGGAAGTCATAAACTATCCCAGAAACACCCATGCTCGAAACGAAGATCTTTGAAGCCCCAATGGTGAGGTTGCTCGTGGAGATACTTGTCGGAGAGACCCAGCCTTTGTTCCCATTGTAAGGGACCATCATTTCATCTATTGAGAACTTGTTCTCACTCTCAGAGAATACACTTCTTTCTTATGTGCTCCAGCACTGGTGTCACTTTGCAGAGCCGATCTTGGGTTGGGTCTGATGTCTGATTGTTTTGAAAGTGGATGAATCGTGAGAGGCATTTAAACCTTTTTACTGACATCACATTGGCTATTTTGGCATAACGGTGTCTTCTGCCCAATAATCATCCATAGATGGCATTTCTCACCACTCCCATGATATTAGCTTAATGCCAACAAATGACTTGATCTCATCCACAGTGGTGTTAATGCTGGCGCCAATTAACTGACAGCAGTAGAGATTTGTCTGTTCAACAATATGTTGGACCAGATCGTCATCAAAGAATTGGGCAAAGTAGCTACATGGAGAAGACAGCTCATCAGGTGCGCTGAATTCACTGGCAGCTGCTGTTGACTGGTGCTCAAACCTTTTCTCACACCAGCTGTAAAAAACAAACAAAAATATATACATAAATACATAACTGTGTTATGTTATTTGTACAAAATGGCATTATTAGCAAGTATGGACTAAATTTAACTGGTTAGTGGCATGCTACTTTCAGTAAATATCACAACCATACAGAGGGGTTGTGTTTTTTCACCTTACATCAACTACTACATACATACATTTGTATGGATTGCACATATAAGTGTCCCTAAATTAAACTACTGTCACCTGAATCCCTTGGCTTGTCTGGACATGGTACTGCGATCCATCTCGTTATGCTCCTCATGAGAACTTTCATCCTCCTCATCAGAATGCCTTCACTCACTGCCTCCAATCTCATGCTGGCTGAACATTACTTCCTGATCTTCATCACTGTTTGACTCAGAGTCAGAAGAACTTGCAGGGATCTCCTCTATCACTCTCATTCCTATGCTTTGCTTTCTTTTCCCATAAAAGGACCTAGCTGAGATATCCAGCTTGAAAATAAATACATTTTTTTAAGTAGAATACAGTTATACTGTTATAATGGGCACAGTTGTGCATGATAATATCTGGTACTGCAGTAATTATTAACATGCCTTCCATTTTGAAATAAAAATTTGAATAATGCACATTGACCAAATTTCTATCCCTAATTTGGCAACGTATCTCAGGGGATACATACATTCAATAGCTGCTAAGTAACACCACAAACATAGTTGGATATTTTTTTCTTCATCAGAATGTTTAGAAAAATATTCTAATTAATTTTAGGAATTTATATTGTTATTTATTGAAAATAAGTATGACTAATATATGATTACTTACCCCCAAGGAAGCAGGGTTCTCCATCACTGGCGGCAATGATGTCTTCTGATCAGGCTGACAAACGATGAAAGATAGCCTGAACCAAATCATGTGATCTAGATGCTAATACCAGACAAGACTTTTAATAAATGCTAACTTGATTAGTGAAAACCTCCCAGGATACCCCCTACAGGATGTTAAATAGTGTGTATCTCCTGGTGCAAAGTGCCTGTTTAAGGGTTAAATACAATTACTAAATGTTTTTTTCACTGTCTATATAAATGTTATGCAGGACAGTGACAGTAAGCTGCTAGTTATTATTTTACCATCAGTAGGCTACTTCAGTTTGCTCAAGTGATAAACAATTAAAAGCTCTATCAATATAAGACTTCACAAATATGTATGAATTTGTGCTCAAAATGTTAAGTGATCTTTACACTAACATACACCAAGCAATAGGCAACAGAATAAACAGGCCTATTGATATGTTCTATCATGTACTAATTCTGATTAATTAAGACAGAACCAGATATTAACTTTATTTTAAACAAAAAAAACATAATTAATTCACTTTCCTCTCCCCATTCACAGCGTCCTCATGGCCCCAGAAAGTACTGCCAGATAAATGCCACAGTGCCAGTGTTGGCACTATACTTTGATGGCTACAGTGACATGAGGGTTGACTATCGCCTTTCAAGGGTGCGATCAACGCACTCATGGATGTGTTGGGCAGGGAATGCGACCATGGCTTGGGCCCAGAAATCAACACCCTGATTTTTCTTTTCTGGCTTGCCACTCCCTCCTCCTACCGTGTTGTTGCCAGGGCCTTTGCCATGCCCCGGGCAACTATTCACCGGGTAGTCCACAGGGCGAGTGGGAAGATCGCCGCTCTTCTTTCTCGAGTGGTCCGACATCCCACCGCAGAAGAGCTCCCTCACCTCGGGGGTCGCTCTGCCCGTCTGGCCAGATCTGCAGCCTTCAACCGTGTGGTTGGTGCCATCGATGGCTGTCACGTCAGGGTGAAGCCCCCAGCACAAGATGCTGCCTGTTATTTTAACAGGAAGCTCTTTTACTCCATCCAGCTGCAGGCCATCTGTGATAACGTGGGGAAGTTCTTTGATGTGTTTGTGGGGTGGTACTGTGGGTCAGTTCATGACGCCAGAGTACTGAGGAACAGCCCCATCTACTATCAGCAGTCGTACCCTCCACCAGGATACAGCATACTTGGAGATGGGGGCTACCCCTGCCTATCCCAGCCCATCAGCCTCATCACACCCTTCAGACAGCCCGTTCGCAACCACCTCCAGGCTCGCTTTAACAACAGCTTGTCAAAGGCCAGGAGCATTGTTGAGCGGTCCTTTGAGATGCTGAAGACTAGATGGAGGTCCATCTTCTTCAAGGCTCTGGAAGTGGATGTGACTTACGTGCCAGAGGTCATCGTCTGTTGCACTGTTCTACATAACGTATGTAGGAGCAACGGAGACCTGCTGGAGCCAGATGCTGAAAAACCTCTCCTCCCTCTCTACATCCTGATGGTGCCGCCTCTCTTTCCTCTCCACAGCCTGTTGGTGCCTCCCCTCCTCGCGCTCTGCAGCCTCTCTCGCCTCTCTCTCTCTTTCTCCTCTCTCTCTCACT
>NW_023397289.1:0-45646 GCF_011125445.2 Fundulus heteroclitus
TTATGGTTATTCTTCCAAATGCGTTTTTACTGTTTAAAGTTTGATTCGCTTCTTCTCTCCTACAATTTTTCTCCGATTTCAACCATTCAACTTTTAAACTATTCAGCTTCTTCTGGAATGGATGGCTATGTCTTTTTGTACTTTTAACTCTTCAACTTTTTAAAATATCAGCTTTTTGCTTTTTCTTCAAATTTTCAGCTTTTTTTCTCCCATAGGAAATGAATGTAATTCACTAAAATTCCGCTCATTTCAGCTGCTTTTTGACAGCTTACTGCTTCAGCCTACTTTCAGCTAGAAACGCCATTCAACTTTTAAAATGTAGTGATATCTTTCAGCTATTATGGTCTATTTCAGCTTTTTCATATCTTTTACCATTTTCATATAGTACCCTCCTTAAAATAATTTTGGCTTTTCAAGAAATTCAGCAAATAACATGCGTTGCTATGGTCGTCAAGGAGGCAGTTATAGAGTGCGCACTCTAGAAATTCAACAAATTCTTCTTTCTCACGAAACAACTTCTTCCTTCGCACTCGCTCAAGTTTTCAAACCTATCTCACAAATAATTATACAACTCAAACGTAGGAATTTTTGTTCTGGATTCAGGAAATGTAACCCGTCATTGGGTGTAGCATTTATAGATTTTTCGCAAATCACCTCAGGAGCGAACAAACCCAGAAAGCCGAACCTCCCACCATTGCATTTCCTATGGAGGCGGTTTTTGAAAAATGAACGTCTGAAAATCCAAAACAATCACACTGGGTTTTACAAGCATCGTCGCATACTCCTAAAAAAACAGTTTGATGTACCAGGGCCATGAGACTTTCACATATGATGTCCCAACCCTTTCGTGTTCTGGCACTTCACAAAAAAAGGAATTTTGTGGATAACTTGTTATGGTTTTGTCCGCAGGAACAATTTGTTCGGGAGTAGCGAATTGGGACAAATCCGGAAGAAGACCTTTAGGGAGCCTGCCATTTCACCAATGATCCACTTGTTTTACAAAATCGTTGCTGTGCCTACACCGATTTTTTGTACAAACATAAAAATGAGCAACATAGTCCTCAAAAGCCTGCTGATACTCACAGTGAAGGAATTATTTTGATATCTCTTATACTTTTTTCAGCTAGAGCGATTTGTTCTGGGACCGTTTTATAGAGGATTTTGGAAATTCATTAAAAAAAACCCTTTAGATCATAATTTTGTTACGCTTTTATGAAACTTTTTCCAGCAAAAAACGTTAGCTTTTCTTCTTCCCCTATCCGTTACGAACTAAACGCAGAAAAAATTACGTCTCTACCATTTAGGGATCAGGAGATATGAAGCGTTGTTTGGGGAAAAGTTCTCCATTATAATCCAATGGGACTTATTGTGGAGCAAAGTCTCTGCACTTGGGGTAGACTGGCCGCTGCAGGTGTGTCAGTGAGTTTCCATGACGACGGAACTCTGAGGGCCAGAGGGAGAGGATCAATTGAGATACAATGGCAACTTTCGACGCTCACCGCAGTTTCTGTGATTAATGTAGGAATCTGAAATTCGCACAGTCACTTCCTCTTGACATTTTAAAAATTTCAAGTGACTTTCAGCTATGTGTCATTTTTCTGTGCCATTTTGGATTTCACATGCTTTCCTATTGGGCCTTTGCTTCCAACAGGACCTGGCATGATGCCCAGACACGACCCAATTGGCCAATACAGCACCACCCACCTGTGGGAAATGGCGCTACTGACCATTTTGGTCAAATATTGAGTTCTGGGCTCAGATGTGGTGAGGCTGAGTTGCTAAAGGAGGCCAATCTGACCCATGAACTTTGGTGACGTTTGGCGACATTAAGTATTGGCACCCCTATTTGAGGCACTTCCCAGTACAGGATTTGGACCAAACTGACAGAGTACAATCACCCGGTGATCCTGAGCACAACCATGTTAGCGGCTAATGGTTAGCATGTTGCTAATTGGAAGTAGCTCTAGGAAGCTCGGACAAACTTCTGCTTTACAGAGTCTGTACCTCCTTTATACAGAATGCTCCACAATAAGTTTGGGCCTCGTCATGTAAAGCATCTCCAAGTTAGGAGGTGTCAAACATCCAATGCTTTTTCAATGGGGGGCGAAACCCCTTATACTCCTAGAAATGCAGGCCCACAATATGGCTACAGTATATTTACTGTGAATGCAGTAGGCATTCACAGTTCTTGAGATCCTGTTTCTCTTTATTCTTTATTCTTCTTCTTCTTCTTAGTGTTTATTCTTCCTAATGCGTTTTTCCTGTTTAAAGTTTGATTCGCTTCTCCTCCTACAATTTTTTTCTCCGATTTCAACCATTCAAACTTTTAAACTATTCAGCTTCTTCTGGAATGGATGGCTATGTCTTTTTGTACTTTTAACTCTTCAACTTTTTAAAATATTCAGCTTTTTCTGCAAATTTTCAGCTTTTTTTCTCCCATAGGAAATGAATGTAATTCACTAAAATTCCGCTCATTTCAGCTGCTTTTTGACACCTTACTGCTTCAGCCTACTTTCAGCTAGAAACGCCATTTAACTTTTAAAATGTAGTGATATATTTCAGCTATTATGGTCTATTTCAGCTTTTTCATATCTTTTACCATTTTCATATAGTACCTCCTTAAAATAATTTTGGCTTTTCAAGAAATTCAGCAAATAACATGCGTTGCTATGGTCGTCAAGGAGGCAGTTATAGAGTGCGCACTCTAGAAATTCAACAAATTCTCTTCTCTCCGAACAACTTCTTCTCACTCGCTCAATTTTCAACCTATCCACATAAATTATACATCAAAACGTAGGAATTTTGTCTGGATTCAGGAAATGTAACCCTCATTGGTGTAGCATTTATAGATTTTTCGCAAATCACCTCAGAGCGACACAAACCCGAAACCTCCCCCATTCATTTCCTATGGAGCGGTTTTGAAAAATGACGTCTGAAAATCCAAAACATCACACGTTTTCGCATCGTCGCTACTCCTAAAACCGTTTGATGTACAGGCCATGAGACTTTCACATATGAATGTCCCAACCCTTCTGGCACTCACAAAAAAGGAATTTTGTGGATAACTGTTACGGTTTTTCCGCAGGAACAATTTGTTCGGGAGTAGCGAATTTGCAAAATCCTGAAGACGCTTTGGACCTCCATCACCCCAAATGATCCACTTTTTTACATCGTTCGCTGTGCCTACACCGATTTTTGTACAAACATAAAAATGAGCAACATAGTCCTCAAAAGCCTGCTGATACTCACAGTGAAATAATTGTTTTGATATCTCTTATACTTTTTCAGCCTAGAGCGATTTGTTCGGGACTGTTTTTAGAGGATTTTGCAAATTCCTTAAAAAAACCCTTTAGATCATAATTTTTTACGCCTTTATTAAACTTTTTCCAGCAAAAAACGATAGCTTTTCTTCTTCCCCTATCCGTTACGAACTAAACGCAGAAAAAATTACGTCTCTACCATTTAGGGATCAGGAGATATGAAGCGTTGTTCGGGGCAAAGTTCTCCATTATAATCCAATGGGACTTATTGTGAGCAAAGTCTCTGCACTTGGTAGACTGGCCGCTGCAGGTGTGTCAGTGAGTTTCCATGACGACGGAACTCTGAGGGCCAGAGGGAGAGGATCAATTGAGATAGAATGGCAACTTTCGACGCTCACCGCAGTTGCTGTGATTAATGTAGGAATCTGAAATTCGCACAGTCACTTCCTCTTGACATTTTAAAATTTTCAAGTGACTTTCAGCTATGTGTCATTTTTCTGTCCCATTTTGGATTTCACATGCTTTCCTATTGGGCCTTTGCTTCCAACAGGACCTGGCATGATGCCCAGACACGACCCAATTGGCCAATACAGCACCACCCACCTGTGGGAAATGGCGCTACTGACCATTTTGGTCAAATATTGAGTTCTGGGCCCAGATGTGGTGAGGCTGAGTTGCTAAAGGAGGCCAATCTGACCCATGAACTTTGGTGACGTTTGGCGACATTAAGTATTGGCACCCCTATTTGAGGCACTTCCCAGTACAGGATTTGGACCAAACTGACAGAGTACAATCACCCGGTGATCCTGAGCACAACCATGTTAGCGGCTAATGGTTAGCATGTTGCTAATTGGAAGTAGCTCTAGGAAGCTCGGACAAACTTCTGCTTTACAGAGTCTGTACCTCCTTTATACAGAATGCTCCACAATAAGTTTGGGCCTCGTCACGTAAAGCATCTCCAAGTTAGGAGGTGTCAAACATCCAATGCTTTTCAATGGGGGCGAAACCCCTTATACTCCCTAGAAATGCAGGCCCACATATGGCTACAGTATATTCAAGTTTGAAATTCTACTTATGCTTTGTTAAACGATTCAGTGTTTAGAATGAGTTAGGAAATGTTTGGTGCCTTTCCCTCAGTTTTTTCTTCTTCTAATAATTCAGCTATTGTTCTTTCATGTTCAAATTCTTCAACTCTTTCAAATTCTTCAACTTTTCAACTTCTTCAACTTTTTCAACTTCTTCAATGCTTTTCAGCTATTTTTTCTCTTCTTCAAAGATCTTCTGCATCTTTTGCTTAATCATTCAGCTATCTGCATTCACAGTGCATTTTCGCAGGAAATGCAAATTTTTCTAGTTATTATTATTATTCCTGTTTATTCTTCCAAATGCGTTTTTACTGTTTAAACTTTGCTTCGCTTCTCCTCCTACAATTTTTCTCCGATTTCAACCATTCAACTTTTAAACTATTCAGCTTCTTCTGGAATGGATGGCTATGTCTTTTTGTACTTTTAACTCTTCAACTTTTTAAAATATTCAGCTTTTTCTGCAAATTTTCAGCTTTTTTTCTCCCATAGGAAATGAATGTAATTCACTAAAATTCCGCTCATTTCAGCTGCTTTTTGACAGCTTACTGCTTCAGCCTACTTTCAGCTAGAAACGCCATTCAACTTTTAAAATGTAGTGATATCTTTCAGCTATTATGGTCTATTTCAGCTTTTTCATATCTTTTACCATTTTCATATAGTACCTCCTTAAAATAATTTTGGCTTTTCAAGAAATTCAGCAAATAACATGCGTTGCTATGGTCGTCAAGGAGGCAGTTATAGAGTGCGCACTCTAGAAATTCAACAAATTCTTCTTCTCCGAACAACTTCTTCTCACTCGCTCAATTTTCAACCTATCCACATAAATTATACATCAAAACGTAGGAATTTTTGTCTGGATTCAGGAAATGTAACCCTCATTGGTGTAGCATTTATAGATTTTTCGCAAATCACCTCAGAGCGACACAAACCCGAAACCTCCCCCATTCATTTCCTATGGAGCGGTTTTGAAAAATGACGTCTGAAAATCCAAAACATCACACGTTTTCGCATCGTCGCTACTCCTAAACCGTTTGATGTACAGGCATGAGACTTTCACATATGAATGTCCCAACCCTTCTGGCACTCACAAAAAAGGAATTTTGTGGATAACTGTTACGGTTTTTCCGCAGGAACAATTTGTTCGGGAGTAGCGAATGTGCAAAATCCTGAAAATGCTTTAGAGCTGCATTTTTCCACATGATCCACTTTTTTACATCGTCGCTGTGCCTACACCGATTTTTGTACAAACATAAAAATGAGCAACATAGTCCTCAAAAGCCTGCTGATACTCACAGTGAAATAATTATTTTGATATCTCTTATACTTTTTCAGCTAGAGCGATTTGTTCGGGACCTGTTTTTAGAGGATTTTGGAAATTTCTTAAAAATTTCCTTTAGATCATAATTTTTTACGCCTTTATTAAACTTTTTCCAGCAAAAAACGATAGATTTTCTTCTTCCCCTATCCGTTACGAACTAAACGCAGAAAAAATTACGTCTCTACCATTTAGGGATCAGGAGATATGAAGCGTTGTTCGGGGCAAAGTTCTCCATTATAATCCAATGGGACTTATTGTGAGCAAAGTCTCTGCACTTGGGTAGACTGGCCGCTGCAGGTGTGTCAGTGAGTTTCCATGACGACGGAACTCTGAGGGCCAGAGGGAGAGGATCAATTGAGATAGAATGGCAACTTTCGACGCTCACCGCAGTTGCTGTGATTAATGTAGGAATCTGAAATTCGCACAGTCACTTCCTCTTGACATTTTAAAATTTTCAAGTGACTTTCAGCTATGTGTCATTTTTCTGTCCCATTTTGGATTTCACATGCTTTCCTATTGGGCCTTTGCTTCCAACAGGACCTGGCATGATGCCCAGACACGACCCAATTGGCCAATACAGCACCACCCACCTGTGGGAAATGGCGCTACTGACCATTTTGGTCAAATATTGAGTTCTGGGCCCAGATGTGGTGAGGCTGAGTTGCTAAAGGAGGCCAATCTGACCCATGAACTTTGGTGACGTTTGGCGACATTAAGTATTGGCACCCCTATTTGAGGCACTTCCCAGTACAGGATTTGGACCAAACTGACAGAGTACAATCACCCGGTGATCCTGAGCACAACCATGTTAGCGGCTAATGGTTAGCATGTTGCTAATTGGAAGTAGCTCTAGGAAGCTCGGACAAACTTCTGCTTTACAGAGTCTGTACCTCCTTTATACAGAATGCTCCACAATAAGTTTGGGCCTCGTCACGTAAAGCATCTCCAAGTTAGGAGGTGTCAAACATCCAATGCTTTTCAATGGGGGCGAAACCCCTTATACTCCCTAGAAATGCAGGCCCACATATGGCAACAGTATATTCAAGTTTGAAATTCTACTTCTGCTTTGTTAAACGATTCAGTGTTTAGAATGAGTTAGGAAATGTTTGGTGCCTTTCCCTCAGTTTTTTCTTCTTCTAATCATTCAGCTATTGTTCTTTCATGTTCAAATTCTTCAACTCTTTCAAATTCTTCAACTTTTTCAACTTCTTCAACTTTTTCAACTTCTTCAATGCTTTTCAGCTATTTTTTCTCTTCTTCAAAGATCTTCTGCATCTTTTGCTTAATCATTCAGCTATCTGCATTCACAGTGCATTTTCGCAGGAAATGCAAATTTTTCTAGTTACTGTGAATGCAGTAGGCATTCACAGTTCTTGAGATCCTGTTTCTCTTTATTCTTTATTATTATTATTCCTGTTTATTCTTCCAAATGCGTTTTTACTGTTTAAACTTTGATTCGCTTCTCCTCCTACAATTTTTCTCCGATTTCAACCATTCAACTTTTAAACTATTCAGCTTCTTCTGGAATGGATGGCTATGTCTTTTTGTACTTTTAACTCTTCAACTTTTTAAAATATTCAGCTTTTTCTGCAAATTTTCAGCTTTTTTTCTCCCATAGGAAATGAATGTAATTCACTAAAATTCCGCTCATTTCAGCTGCTTTTTGACAGCTTACTGCTTCAGCCTACTTTCAGCTAGAAACGCCATTCAACTTTTAAAATGTAGTGATATCTTTCAGCTATTATGGTCTATTTCAGCTTTTTCATATCTTTTACCATTTTCATATAGTACCTCCTTAAAATAATTTTGGCTTTTCAAGAAATTCAGCAAATAACATGCGTTGCTATGGTCGTCAAGGAGGCAGTTATAGAGTGCGCACTCTAGAAATTCAACAAATTCTTCTTCTCCGAACAACTTCTTCTCACTCGCTCAATTTTCAACCTATCCACATAAATTATACATCAAAACGTAGGAATTTTTGTCTGGATTCAGGAAATGTAACCCTCATTGGTGTAGCATTTATAGATTTTTCGCAAATCACCTCAGAGCGACACAAACCCGAAACCTCCCCCATTCATTTCCTATGGAGCGGTTTTGAAAAATGACGTCTGAAAATCCAAAACATCACACGTTTTCAGCATCGTCGCTACTCCTAAACCGTTTGATGTACAGGCATGAGACTTTCACATATGAATGTCCCAACCCTTCTGGCACTCACAAAAAAGGAATTTTGTGGATAACTGTTACGGTTTTTCCGCAGGAACAATTTGTTCGGGAGTAGCGAATGTGCAAAATCCTGAAAATGCTTTAGAGCTGCATTGTTCCACATGATCCACTTTTTTACATCGTCGCTGTGCCTACACCGATTTTTGTACAAACATAAAAATGAGCAACATAGTCCTCAAAAGCCTGCTGATACTCACAGTGAAATAATTGTTTTGATATCTCTTATACTTTTTCAGCTAGAGCGATTTGTTCGGGACTGTTTTTAGAGGATTTTGCAAATTCCTTAAAAAACCCCTTTAGATCATAATTTTTTACGCCTTTATTAAACTTTTTCCAGCAAAAAACGATAGCTTTTCTTCTTCCCCTATCCGTTACGAACTAAACGCAGAAAAAATTACGTCTCTACCATTTAGGGATCAGGAGATATGAAGCGTTGTTCGGGGCAAAGTTCTCCATTATAATCCAATGGGACTTATTGTGAGCAAAGTCTCTGCACTTGGGTAGACTGGCCGCTGCAGGTGTGTCAGTGAGTTTCCATGACGACGGAACTCTGAGGGCCAGAGGGAGAGGATCAATTGAGATAGAATGGCAACTTTCGACGCTCACCGCAGTTGCTGTGATTAATGTAGGAATCTGAAATTCGCACAGTCACTTCCTCTTGACATTTTAAAATTTTCAAGTGACTTTCAGCTATGTGTCATTTTTCTGTCCCATTTTGGATTTCACATGCTTTCCTATTGGGCCTTTGCTTCCAACAGGACCTGGCATGATGCCCAGACACGACCCAATTGGCCAATACAGCACCACCCACCTGTGGGAAATGGCGCTACTGACCATTTTGGTCAAATATTGAGTTCTGGGCCCAGATGTGGTGAGGCTGAGTTGCTAAAGGAGGCCAATCTGACCCATGAACTTTGGTGACGTTTGGCGACATTAAGTATTGGCACCCCTATTTGAGGCACTTCCCAGTACAGGATTTGGACCAAACTGACAGAGTACAATCACCCGGTGATCCTGAGCACAACCATGTTAGCGGCTAATGGTTAGCATGTTGCTAATTGGAAGTAGCTCTAGGAAGCTCGGACAAACTTCTGCTTTACAGAGTCTGTACCTCCTTTATACAGAATGCTCCACAATAAGTTTGGGCCTCGTCACGTAAAGCATCTCCAAGTTAGGAGGTGTCAAACATCCAATGCTTTTCAATGGGGGCGAAACCCCTTATACTCCCTAGAAATGCAGGCCCACATATGGCTACAGTATATTCAAGTTTGAAATTCTACTTATGCTTTGTTAAACGATTCAGTGTTTAGAATGAGTTAGGAAATGTTTGGTGCCTTTCCCTCAGTTTTTTCTTCTTCTAATAATTCAGCTATTGTTCTTTCATGTTCAAATTCTTCAACTCTTTCAAATTCTTCAACTTTTTCAACTTCTTCAACTTTTTCAACTTCTTCAATGCTTTTCAGCTATTTTTTCTCTTCTTCAAAGATCTTCTGCATCTTTTGCTTAATCATTCAGCTATCTGCATTCACAGTGCATTTTCGCAGGAAATGCAAATTTTTCTAGTTCCTGTTTATTCTTCCAAATGCGTTTTTACTGTTTAAACTTTGCTTCGCTTCTCCTCCTACAATTTTTCTCCGATTTCAACCATTCAACTTTTAAACTATTCAGCTTCTTCTGGAATGGATGGCTATGTCTTTTTGTACTTTTAACTCTTCAACTTTTTAAAATATTCAGCTTTTTCTGCAAATTTTCAGCTTTTTTTCTCCCATAGGAAATGAATGTAATTCACTAAAATTCCGCTCATTTCAGCTGCTTTTTGACAGCTTACTGCTTCAGCCTACTTTCAGCTAGAAACGCCATTCAACTTTTAAAATGTAGTGATATCTTTCAGCTATTATGGTCTATTTCAGCTTTTTCATATCTTTTACCATTTTCATATAGTACCTCCTTAAAATAATTTTGGCTTTTCAAGAAATTCAGCAAATAACATGCGTTGCTATGGTCGTCAAGGAGGCAGTTATAGAGTGCGCACTCTAGAAATTCAACAAATTCTTCTTCTCCGAACAACTTCTTCTCACTCGCTCAATTTTCAACCTATCCACATAAATTATACATCAAAACGTAGGAATTTTTGTCTGGATTCAGGAAATGTAACCCTCATTGGTGTAGCATTTATAGATTTTTCGCAAATCACCTCAGAGCGACACAAACCCGAAACCTCCCCCATTCATTTCCTATGGAGCGGTTTTGAAAAATGACGTCTGAAAATCCAAAACATCACACGTTTTCGCATCGTCGCTACTCCTAAACCGTTTGATGTACAGGCATGAGACTTTCACATATGAATGTCCCAACCCTTCTGGCACTCACAAAAAAGGAATTTTGTGGATAACTGTTACGGTTTTTCCGCAGGAACAATTTGTTCGGGAGTAGCGAATGTGCAAAATCCTGAAAATGCTTTAGAGCTGCATTGTTCCACATGATCCACTTTTTTACATCGTCGCTGTGCCTACACCGATTTTTGTACAAACATAAAAATGAGCAACATAGTCCTCAAAAGCCTGCTGATACTCACAGTGAAATAATTGTTTGATATCTCTTATACTTTTTCAGCTAGAGCGATTTGTTCGGGACTGTTTTTAGAGGATTTTGCAAATTCCTTAAAAAACCCTTTAGATCATAATTTTTTACGCCTTTATTAAACTTTTTCCAGCAAAAAACGATAGCTTTTCTTCTTCCCCTATCCGTTACGAACTAAACGCAGAAAAAATTACGTCTCTACCATTTAGGGATCAGGAGATATGAAGCGTTGTTCGGGGCAAAGTTCTCCATTATAATCCAATGGGACTTATTGTGAGCAAAGTCTCTGCACTTGGTAGACTGGCCGCTGCAGGTGTGTCAGTGAGTTTCCATGACGACGGAACTCTGAGGGCCAGAGGGAGAGGATCAATTGAGATAGAATGGCAACTTTCGACGCTCACCGCAGTTGCTGTGATTAATGTAGGAATCTGAAATTCGCACAGTCACTTCCTCTTGACATTTTAAAATTTTCAAGTGACTTTCAGCTATGTGTCATTTTTCTGTCCCATTTTGGATTTCACATGCTTTCCTATTGGGCCTTTGCTTCCAACAGGACCTGGCATGATGCCCAGACACGACCCAATTGGCCAATACAGCACCACCCACCTGTGGGAAATGGCGCTACTGACCATTTTGGTCAAATATTGAGTTCTGGGCCCAGATGTGGTGAGGCTGAGTTGCTAAAGGAGGCCAATCTGACCCATGAACTTTGGTGACGTTTGGCGACATTAAGTATTGGCACCCCTATTTGAGGCACTTCCCAGTACAGGATTTGGACCAAACTGACAGAGTACAATCACCCGGTGATCCTGAGCACAACCATGTTAGCGGCTAATGGTTAGCATGTTGCTAATTGGAAGTAGCTCTAGGAAGCTCGGACAAACTTCTGCTTTACAGAGTCTGTACCTCCTTTATACAGAATGCTCCACAATAAGTTTGGGCCTCGTCACGTAAAGCATCTCCAAGTTAGGAGGTGTCAAACATCCAATGCTTTTCAATGGGGGCGAAACCCCTTATACTCCCTAGAAATGCAGGCCCACATATGGCTACAGTATATTCAAGTTTGAAATTCTACTTCTGCTTTGTTAAACGATTCAGTGTTTAGAATGAGTTAGGAAATGTTTGGTGCCTTTCCCTCAGTTTTTTCTTCTTCTAATCATTCAGCTATTGTTCTTTCATGTTCAAATTCTTCAACTCTTTCAAATTCTTCAACTTTTTCAACTTCTTCAACTTTTTCAACTTCTTCAATGCTTTTCAGCTATTTTTTCTCTTCTTCAAAGATCTTCTGCATCTTTTGCTTAATCATTCAGCTATCTGCATTCACAGTGCATTTTCGCAGGAAATGCAAATTTTTCTAGTTACTGTGAATGCAGTAGGCATTCACAGTTCTTGAGATCCTGTTTCTCTTTATTCTTTATTCTTCTTATTCTTCTAGTGTTTATTCTTCCTAATGCGTTTTTACTGTTTAAAGTTTGATTCGCTTCTCCTCCTACAATTTTTCTCCGATTTCAACCATTCAACTTTTAAACTATTCAGCTTCTTCTGGAATGGATGGCTATGTCTTTTTGTACTTTTAACTCTTCAACTTTTTAAAATATTCAGCTTTTTCTGCAAATTTTCAGCTTTTTTTCTCCCATAGGAAATGAATGTAATTCACTAAAATTCCGCTCATTTCAGCTGCTTTTTGACAGCTTACTGCTTCAGCCTACTTTCAGCTAGAAACGCCATTCAACTTTTAAAATGTAGTGATATCTTTCAGCTATTATGGTCTATTTCAGCTTTTTCATATCTTTTACCATTTTCATATAGTACCTCCTTAAAATAATTTTGGCTTTTCAAGAAATTCAGCAAATAACATGCGTTGCTATGGTCGTCAAGGAGGCAGTTATAGAGTGCGCACTCTAGAAATTCAACAAATTCTTCTTCTCCGAACAACTTCTTCTCACTCGCTCAATTTTCAACCTATCCACATAAATTATACATCAAAACGTAGGAATTTTTGTCTGGATTCAGGAAATGTAACCCTCATTGGTGTAGCATTTATAGATTTTTCGCAAATCACCTCAGAGCGACACAAACCCGAAACCTCCCCCATTCATTTCCTATGGAGCGGTTTTGAAAAATGACGTCTGAAAATCCAAAACATCACACGTTTTCGCATCGTCGCTACTCCTAAACCGTTTGATGTACAGGCATGAGACTTTCACATATGAATGTCCCAACCCTTCTGGCACTCACAAAAAAGGAATTTTGTGGATAACTGTTACGGTTTTTCCGCAGGAACAATTTGTTCGGGAGTAGCGAATGTGCAAAATCCTGAAAATGCTTTAGAGCTGCATTGTTCCACATGATCCACTTTTTTACATCGTCGCTGTGCCTACACCGATTTTTGTACAAACATAAAAATGAGCAACATAGTCCTCAAAAGCCTGCTGATACTCACAGTGAAATAATTGTTTGATATCTCTTATACTTTTTCAGCTAGAGCGATTTGTTCGGGACTGTTTTTAGAGGATTTTGCAAATTCCTTAAAAAACCCCTTTAGATCATAATTTTTTACGCCTTTATTAAACTTTTTCCAGCAAAAAACGATAGCTTTTCTTCTTCCCCTATCCGTTACGAACTAAACGCAGAAAAAATTACGTCTCTACCATTTAGGGATCAGGAGATATGAAGCGTTGTTCGGGGCAAAGTTCTCCATTATAATCCAATGGGACTTATTGTGAGCAAAGTCTCTGCACTTGGTAGACTGGCCGCTGCAGGTGTGTCAGTGAGTTTCCATGACGACGGAACTCTGAGGGCCAGAGGGAGAGGATCAATTGAGATAGAATGGCAACTTTCGACGCTCACCGCAGTTGCTGTGATTAATGTAGGAATCTGAAATTCGCACAGTCACTTCCTCTTGACATTTTAAAATTTTCAAGTGACTTTCAGCTATGTGTCATTTTTCTGTCCCATTTTGGATTTCACATGCTTTCCTATTGGGCCTTTGCTTCCAACAGGACCTGGCATGATGCCCAGACACGACCCAATTGGCCAATACAGCACCACCCACCTGTGGGAAATGGCGCTACTGACCATTTTGGTCAAATATTGAGTTCTGGGCCCAGATGTGGTGAGGCTGAGTTGCTAAAGGAGGCCAATCTGACCCATGAACTTTGGTGACGTTTGGCGACATTAAGTATTGGCACCCCTATTTGAGGCACTTCCCAGTACAGGATTTGGACCAAACTGACAGAGTACAATCACCCGGTGATCCTGAGCACAACCATGTTAGCGGCTAATGGTTAGCATGTTGCTAATTGGAAGTAGCTCTAGGAAGCTCGGACAAACTTCTGCTTTACAGAGTCTGTACCTCCTTTATACAGAATGCTCCACAATAAGTTTGGGCCTCGTCACGTAAAGCATCTCCAAGTTAGGAGGTGTCAAACATCCAATGCTTTTCAATGGGGGCGAAACCCCTTATACTCCCTAGAAATGCAGGCCCACATATGGCTACAGTATATTCAAGTTTGAAATTCTACTTCTGCTTTGTTAAACGATTCAGTGTTTAGAATGAGTTAGGAAATGTTTGGTGCCTTTCCCTCAGTTTTTTCTTCTTCTAATCATTCAGCTATTGTTCTTTCATGTTCAAATTCTTCAACTCTTTCAAATTCTTCAACTTTTTCAACTTCTTCAACTTTTTCAACTTCTTCAATGCTTTTCAGCTATTTTTTCTCTTCTTCAAAGATCTTCTGCATCTTTTGCTTAATCATTCAGCTATCTGCATTCACAGTGCATTTTCGCAGGAAATGCAAATTTTTCTAGTTATTATTATTATTCCTGTTTATTCTTCCAAATGCGTTTTTACTGTTTAAACTTTGCTTCGCTTCTCCTCCTACAATTTTTCTCCGATTTCAACCATTCAACTTTTAAACTATTCAGCTTCTTCTGGAATGGATGGCTATGTCTTTTTGTACTTTTAACTCTTCAACTTTTTAAAATATTCAGCTTTTTCTGCAAATTTTCAGCTTTTTTTCTCCCATAGGAAATGAATGTAATTCACTAAAATTCCGCTCATTTCAGCTGCTTTTTGACAGCTTACTGCTTCAGCCTACTTTCAGCTAGAAACGCCATTCAACTTTTAAAATGTAGTGATATCTTTCAGCTATTATGGTCTATTTCAGCTTTTTCATATCTTTTACCATTTTCATATAGTACCTCCTTAAAATAATTTTGGCTTTTCAAGAAATTCAGCAAATAACATGCGTTGCTATGGTCGTCAAGGAGGCAGTTATAGAGTGCGCACTCTAGAAATTCAACAAATTCTTCTTCTCCGAACAACTTCTTCTCACTCGCTCAATTTTCAACCTATCCACATAAATTATACATCAAAACGTAGGAATTTTTGTCTGGATTCAGGAAATGTAACCCTCATTGGTGTAGCATTTATAGATTTTTCGCAAATCACCTCAGAGCGACACAAACCCGAAACCTCCCCCATTCATTTCCTATGGAGCGGTTTTGAAAAATGACGTCTGAAAATCCAAAACATCACACGTTTTCGCATCGTCGCTACTCCTAAACCGTTTGATGTACAGGCATGAGACTTTCACATATGAATGTCCCAACCCTTCTGGCACTCACAAAAAAGGAATTTTGTGGATAACTGTTACGGTTTTTCCGCAGGAACAATTTGTTCGGGAGTAGCGAATGTGCAAAATCCTGAAAATGCTTTAGAGCTGCATTGTTCCACATGATCCACTTTTTTACATCGTCGCTGTGCCTACACCGATTTTTGTACAAACATAAAAATGAGCAACATAGTCCTCAAAAGCCTGCTGATACTCACAGTGAAATAATTGTTTTGATATCTCTTATACTTTTTCAGCTAGAGCGATTTGTTCGGGACTGTTTTTAGAGGATTTTGCAAATTCCTTAAAAAACCCCTTTAGATCATAATTTTTTACGCCTTTATTAAACTTTTTCCAGCAAAAAACGATAGCTTTTCTTCTTCCCCTATCCGTTACGAACTAAACGCAGAAAAAATTACGTCTCTACCATTTAGGGATCAGGAGATATGAAGCGTTGTTCGGGGCAAAGTTCTCCATTATAATCCAATGGGACTTATTGTGAGCAAAGTCTCTGCACTTGGTAGACTGGCCGCTGCAGGTGTGTCAGTGAGTTTCCATGACGACGGAACTCTGAGGGCCAGAGGGAGAGGATCAATTGAGATAGAATGGCAACTTTCGACGCTCACCGCAGTTGCTGTGATTAATGTAGGAATCTGAAATTCGCACAGTCACTTCCTCTTGACATTTTAAAATTTTCAAGTGACTTTCAGCTATGTGTCATTTTTCTGTCCCATTTTGGATTTCACATGCTTTCCTATTGGGCCTTTGCTTCCAACAGGACCTGGCATGATGCCCAGACACGACCCAATTGGCCAATACAGCACCACCCACCTGTGGGAAATGGCGCTACTGACCATTTTGGTCAAATATTGAGTTCTGGGCCCAGATGTGGTGAGGCTGAGTTGCTAAAGGAGGCCAATCTGACCCATGAACTTTGGTGACGTTTGGCGACATTAAGTATTGGCACCCCTATTTGAGGCACTTCCCAGTACAGGATTTGGACCAAACTGACAGAGTACAATCACCCGGTGATCCTGAGCACAACCATGTTAGCGGCTAATGGTTAGCATGTTGCTAATTGGAAGTAGCTCTAGGAAGCTCGGACAAACTTCTGCTTTACAGAGTCTGTACCTCCTTTATACAGAATGCTCCACAATAAGTTTGGGCCTCGTCACGTAAAGCATCTCCAAGTTAGGAGGTGTCAAACATCCAATGCTTTTCAATGGGGGCGAAACCCCTTATACTCCCTAGAAATGCAGGCCCACATATGGCTACAGTATATTCAAGTTTGAAATTCTACTTCTGCTTTGTTAAACGATTCAGTGTTTAGAATGAGTTAGGAAATGTTTGGTGCCTTTCCCTCAGTTTTTTCTTCTTCTAATCATTCAGCTATTGTTCTTTCATGTTCAAATTCTTCAACTCTTTCAAATTCTTCAACTTTTTCAACTTCTTCAACTTTTTCAACTTCTTCAATGCTTTTCAGCTATTTTTTCTCTTCTTCAAAGATCTTCTGCATCTTTTGCTTAATCATTCAGCTATCTGCATTCACAGTGCATTTTCGCAGGAAATGCAAATTTTTCTAGTTACTGTGAATGCAGTAGGCATTCACAGTTCTTGAGATCCTGTTTCTCTTTATTCTTTATTCTTCTTCTTCTTCTTAGTGTTTATTCTTCCTAATGCGTTTTTACTGTTTAAAGTTTGATTCGCTTCTCCTCCTACAATTTTTCTCCGATTTCAACCATTCAACTTTTAAACTATTCAGCTTCTTCTGGAATGGATGGCTATGTCTTTTTGTACTTTTAACTCTTCAACTTTTTAAAATATTCAGCTTTTTCTGCAAATTTTCAGCTTTTTTTCTCCCATAGGAAATGAATGTAATTCACTAAAATTCCGCTCATTTCAGCTGCTTTTTGACAGCTTACTGCTTCAGCCTACTTTCAGCTAGAAACGCCATTCAACTTTTAAAATGTAGTGATATCTTTCAGCTATTATGGTCTATTTCAGCTTTTTCATATCTTTTACCATTTTCATATAGTACCTCCTTAAAATAATTTTGGCTTTTCAAGAAATTCAGCAAATAACATGCGTTGCTATGGTCGTCAAGGAGGCAGTTATAGAGTGCGCACTCTAGAAATTCAACAAATTCTTCATCTCCGAACAACTTCTTCTCACTCGCTCAATTTTCAACCTATCCACATAAATTATACATCAAAACGTAGGAATTTTTGTCTGGATTCAGGAAATGTAACCCTCATTGGTGTAGCATTTATAGATTTTTCGCAAATCACCTCAGAGCGACACAAACCCGAAACCTCCCCCATTCATTTCCTATGGAGCGGTTTTGAAAAATGACGTCTGAAAATCCAAAACATCACACGTTTTCGCATCGTCGCTACTCCTAAACCGTTTGATGTACAGGCATGAGACTTTCACATATGAATGTCCCAACCCTTCTGGCACTCACAAAAAAGGAATTTTGTGGATAACTGTTACGGTTTTTCCGCAGGAACAATTTGTTCGGGAGTAGCGAATGTGCAAAATCCTGAAAATGCTTTAGAGCTGCATTGTTCCACATGATCCACTTTTTTACATCGTCGCTGTGCCTACACCGATTTTTGTACAAACATAAAAATGAGCAACATAGTCCTCAAAAGCCTGCTGATACTCACAGTGAAATAATTGTTTTGATATCTCTTATACTTTTTCAGCTAGAGCGATTTGTTCGGGACTGTTTTTAGAGGATTTTGGAAATTCCTTAAAAAACCCTTTAGATCATAATTTTTTACGCCTTTATTAAACTTTTTCCAGCAAAAAACCGATAGCTTTTCTTCTTCCCCTATCCGTTACGAACTAAACGCAGAAAAAATTACGTCTCTACCATTTAGGGATCAGGAGATATGAAGCGTTGTTCGGGGCAAAGTTCTCCATTATAATCCAATGGGACTTATTGTGAGCAAAGTCTCTGCACTTGGGTAGACTGGCCGCTGCAGGTGTGTCAGTGAGTTTCCATGACGACGGAACTCTGAGGGCCAGAGGGAGAGGATCAATTGAGATAGAATGGCAACTTTCGACGCTCACCGCAGTTGCTGTGATTAATGTAGGAATCTGAAATTCGCACAGTCACTTCCTCTTGACATTTTAAAATTTTCAAGTGACTTTCAGCTATGTGTCATTTTTCTGTCCCATTTTGGATTTCACATGCTTTCCTATTGGGCCTTTGCTTCCAACAGGACCTGGCATGATGCCCAGACACGACCCAATTGGCCAATACAGCACCACCCACCTGTGGGAAATGGCGCTACTGACCATTTTGGTCAAATATTGAGTTCTGGGCCCAGATGTGGTGAGGCTGAGTTGCTAAAGGAGGCCAATCTGACCCATGAACTTTGGTGACGTTTGGCGACATTAAGTATTGGCACCCCTATTTGAGGCACTTCCCAGTACAGGATTTGGACCAAACTGACAGAGTACAATCACCCGGTGATCCTGAGCACAACCATGTTAGCGGCTAATGGTTAGCATGTTGCTAATTGGAAGTAGCTCTAGGAAGCTCGGACAAACTTCTGCTTTACAGAGTCTGTACCTCCTTTATACAGAATGCTCCACAATAAGTTTGGGCCTCGTCACGTAAAGCATCTCCAAGTTAGGAGGTGTCAAACATCCAATGCTTTTCAATGGGGGCGAAACCCCTTATACTCCCTAGAAATGCAGGCCCACATATGGCTACAGTATATTCAAGTTTGAAATTCTACTTCTGCTTTGTTAAACGATTCAGTGTTTAGAATGAGTTAGGAAATGTTTGGTGCCTTTCCCTCAGTTTTTTCTTCTTCTAATCATTCAGCTATTGTTCTTTCATGTTCAAATTCTTCAACTCTTTCAAATTCTTCAACTTTTTCAACTTCTTCAACTTTTTCAACTTCTTCAATGCTTTTCAGCTATTTTTTCTCTTCTTCAAAGATCTTCTGCATCTTTTGCTTAATCATTCAGCTATCTGCATTCACAGTGCATTTTCGCAGGAAATGCAAATTTTTCTAGTTACTGTGAATGCAGTAGGCATTCACAGTTCTTGAGATCCTGTTTCTCTTTATTCTTTATTCTTCTTCTTCTTCTTAGTGTTTATTCTTCCTAATGCGTTTTTACTGTTTAAAGTTTGATTCGCTTCTCCTCCTACAATTTTTCTCCGATTTCAACCATTCAACTTTTAAACTATTCAGCTTCTTCTGGAATGGATGGCTATGTCTTTTTGTACTTTTAACTCTTCAACTTTTTAAAATATTCAGCTTTTTCTGCAAATTTTCAGCTTTTTTTCTCCCATAGGAAATGAATGTAATTCACTAAAATTCCGCTCATTTCAGCTGCTTTTTGACAGCTTACTGCTTCAGCCTACTTTCAGCTAGAAACGCCATTCAACTTTTAAAATGTAGTGATATCTTTCAGCTATTATGGTCTATTTCAGCTTTTTCATATCTTTTACCATTTTCATATAGTACCTCCTTAAAATAATTTTGGCTTTTCAAGAAATTCAGCAAATAACATGCGTTGCTATGGTCGTCAAGGAGGCAGTTATAGAGTGCGCACTCTAGAAATTCAACAAATTCTTCATCTCCGAACAACTTCTTCTCACTCGCTCAATTTTCAACCTATCCACATAAATTATACATCAAAACGTAGGAATTTTTGTCTGGAATTCAGGAAATGTAACCCTCATTGGTGTAGCATTTATAGATTTTTCGCAAATCACCTCAGAGCGACACAAACCCGAAACCTCCCCCATTCATTTCCTATGGAGCGGTTTTGAAAAATGACGTCTGAAAATCCAAAACATCACACGTTTTCACATCGTCGCTACTCCTAAACCGTTTGATGTACAGGCATGAGACTTTCACATATGAATGTCCCAACCCTTCTGGCACTCACAAAAAAGGAATTTTGTGGATAACTGTTACGGTTTTTCCGCAGGAACAATTTGTTCGGGAGTAGCGAATGTGCAAAATCCTGAAAATGCTTTAGAGCTGCATTGTTCCACATGATCCACTTTTTTACATCGTCGCTGTGCCTACACCGATTTTTGTACAAACATAAAAATGAGCAACATAGTCCTCAAAAGCCTGCTGATACTCACAGTGAAATAATTGTTTTGATATCTCTTATACTTTTTCAGCTAGAGCGATTTGTTCGGGACTGTTTTTAGAGGATTTTGCAAATTCCTTAAAAATCCCCTTTAGATCATAATTTTTTACGCCTTTATTAAACTTTTTCCAGCAAAAACCGATAGCTTTTCTTCTTCCCCTATCCGTTACGAACTAAACGCAGAAAAAATTACGTCTCTACCATTTAGGGATCAGGAGATATGAAGCGTTGTTCGGGGCAAAGTTCTCCATTATAATCCAATGGGACTTATTGTGAGCAAAGTCTCTGCACTTGGTAGACTGGCCGCTGCAGGTGTGTCAGTGAGTTTCCATGACGACGGAACTCTGAGGGCCAGAGGGAGAGGATCAATTGAGATAGAATGGCAACTTTCGACGCTCACCGCAGTTGCTGTGATTAATGTAGGAATCTGAAATTCGCACAGTCACTTCCTCTTGACATTTTAAAATTTTCAAGTGACTTTCAGCTATGTGTCATTTTTCTGTCCCATTTTGGATTTCACATGCTTTCCTATTGGGCCTTTGCTTCCAACAGGACCTGGCATGATGCCCAGACACGACCCAATTGGCCAATACAGCACCACCCACCTGTGGGAAATGGCGCTACTGACCATTTTGGTCAAATATTGAGTTCTGGGCCCAGATGTGGTGAGGCTGAGTTGCTAAAGGAGGCCAATCTGACCCATGAACTTTGGTGACGTTTGGCGACATTAAGTATTGGCACCCCTATTTGAGGCACTTCCCAGTACAGGATTTGGACCAAACTGACAGAGTACAATCACCCGGTGATCCTGAGCACAACCATGTTAGCGGCTAATGGTTAGCATGTTGCTAATTGGAAGTAGCTCTAGGAAGCTCGGACAAACTTCTGCTTTACAGAGTCTGTACCTCCTTTATACAGAATGCTCCACAATAAGTTTGGGCCTCGTCACGTAAAGCATCTCCAAGTTAGGAGGTGTCAAACATCCAATGCTTTTCAATGGGGGCGAAACCCCTTATACTCCCTAGAAATGCAGGCCCACATATGGCAACAGTATATTCAAGTTTGAAATTCTACTTCTGCTTTGTTAAACGATTCAGTGTTTAGAATGAGTTAGGAAATGTTTGGTGCCTTTCCCTCAGTTTTTTCTTCTTCTAATCATTCAGCTATTGTTCTTTCATGTTCAAATTCTTCAACTCTTTCAAATTCTTCAACTTTTTCAACTTCTTCAACTTTTTCAACTTCTTCAATGCTTTTCAGCTATTTTTTCTCTTCTTCAAAGATCTTCTGCATCTTTTGCTTAATCATTCAGCTATCTGCATTCACAGTGCATTTTCGCAGGAAATGCAAATTTTTCTAGTTATTATTATTATTCCTGTTTATTCTTCCAAATGCGTTTTTACTGTTTAAACTTTGCTTCGCTTCTCCTCCTACAATTTTTCTCCGATTTCAACCATTCAACTTTTAAACTATTCAGCTTCTTCTGGAATGGATGGCTATGTCTTTTTGTACTTTTAACTCTTCAACTTTTTAAAATATTCAGCTTTTTCTGCAAATTTTCAGCTTTTTTTCTCCCATAGGAAATGAATGTAATTCACTAAAATTCCGCTCATTTCAGCTGCTTTTTGACAGCTTACTGCTTCAGCCTACTTTCAGCTAGAAACGCCATTCAACTTTTAAAATGTAGTGATATCTTTCAGCTATTATGGTCTATTTCAGCTTTTTCATATCTTTTACCATTTTCATATAGTACCTCCTTAAAATAATTTTGGCTTTTCAAGAAATTCAGCAAATAACATGCGTTGCTATGGTCGTCAAGGAGGCAGTTATAGAGTGCGCACTCTAGAAATTCAACAAATTCTTCTTCTCCGAACAACTTCTTCTCACTCGCTCAATTTTCAACCTATCCACATAAATTATACATCAAAACGTAGGAATTTTTGTCTGGATTCAGGAAATGTAACCCTCATTGGTGTAGCATTTATAGATTTTTCGCAAATCACCTCAGAGCGACACAAACCCGAAACCTCCCCCATTCATTTCCTATGGAGCGGTTTTGAAAAATGACGTCTGAAAATCCAAAACATCACACGTTTTCGCATCGTCGCTACTCCTAAACCGTTTGATGTACAGGCATGAGACTTTCACATATGAATGTCCCAACCCTTCTGGCACTCACAAAAAAGGAATTTTGTGGATAACTGTTACGGTTTTTCCGCAGGAACAATTTGTTCGGGAGTAGCGAATGTGCAAAATCCTGAAAATGCTTTAGAGCTGCATTGTTCCACATGATCCACTTTTTTACATCGTCGCTGTGCCTACACCGATTTTTGTACAAACATAAAAATGAGCAACATAGTCCTCAAAAGCCTGCTGATACTCACAGTGAAATAATTGTTTTGATATCTCTTATACTTTTTCAGCTAGAGCGATTTGTTCGGGACTGTTTTTAGAGGATTTTGCAAATTCCTTAAAAAACCCCTTTAGATCATAATTTTTTACGCCTTTATTAAACTTTTTCCAGCAAAAACCGATAGCTTTTCTTCTTCCCCTATCCGTTACGAACTAAACGCAGAAAAAATTACGTCTCTACCATTTAGGGATCAGGAGATATGAAGCGTTGTTCGGGGCAAAGTTCTCCATTATAATCCAATGGGACTTATTGTGAGCAAAGTCTCTGCACTTGGTAGACTGGCCGCTGCAGGTGTGTCAGTGAGTTTCCATGACGACGGAACTCTGAGGGCCAGAGGGAGAGGATCAATTGAGATAGAATGGCAACTTTCGACGCTCACCGCAGTTGCTGTGATTAATGTAGGAATCTGAAATTCGCACAGTCACTTCCTCTTGACATTTTAAAATTTTCAAGTGACTTTCAGCTATGTGTCATTTTTCTGTCCCATTTTGGATTTCACATGCTTTCCTATTGGGCCTTTGCTTCCAACAGGACCTGGCATGATGCCCAGACACGACCCAATTGGCCAATACAGCACCACCCACCTGTGGGAAATGGCGCTACTGACCATTTTGGTCAAATATTGAGTTCTGGGCCCAGATGTGGTGAGGCTGAGTTGCTAAAGGAGGCCAATCTGACCCATGAACTTTGGTGACGTTTGGCGACATTAAGTATTGGCACCCCTATTTGAGGCACTTCCCAGTACAGGATTTGGACCAAACTGACAGAGTACAATCACCCGGTGATCCTGAGCACAACCATGTTAGCGGCTAATGGTTAGCATGTTGCTAATTGGAAGTAGCTCTAGGAAGCTCGGACAAACTTCTGCTTTACAGAGTCTGTACCTCCTTTATACAGAATGCTCCACAATAAGTTTGGGCCTCGTCACGTAAAGCATCTCCAAGTTAGGAGGTGTCAAACATCCAATGCTTTTCAATGGGGGCGAAACCCCTTATACTCCCTAGAAATGCAGGCCCACATATGGCAACAGTATATTCAAGTTTGAAATTCTACTTCTGCTTTGTTAAACGATTCAGTGTTTAGAATGAGTTAGGAAATGTTTGGTGCCTTTCCCTCAGTTTTTTCTTCTTCTAATCATTCAGCTATTGTTCTTTCATGTTCAAATTCTTCAACTCTTTCAAATTCTTCAACTTTTTCAACTTCTTCAACTTTTTCAACTTCTTCAATGCTTTTCAGCTATTTTTTCTCTTCTTCAAAGATCTTCTGCATCTTTTGCTTAATCATTCAGCTATCTGCATTCACAGTGCATTTTCGCAGGAAATGCAAATTTTTCTAGTTATTATTATTCCTGTTTATTCTTCCAAATGCGTTTTTACTGTTTAAACTTTGCTTCGCTTCTCCTCCTACAATTTTTCTCCGATTTCAACCATTCAACTTTTAAACTATTCAGCTTCTTCTGGAATGGATGGCTATGTCTTTTTGTACTTTTAACTCTTCAACTTTTTAAAATATTCAGCTTTTTCTGCAAATTTTCAGCTTTTTTTCTCCCATAGGAAATGAATGTAATTCACTAAAATTCCGCTCATTTCAGCTGCTTTTTGACAGCTTACTGCTTCAGCCTACTTTCAGCTAGAAACGCCATTCAACTTTTAAAATGTAGTGATATCTTTCAGCTATTATGGTCTATTTCAGCTTTTTCATATCTTTTACCATTTTCATATAGTACCTCCTTAAAATAATTTTGGCTTTTCAAGAAATTCAGCAAATAACATGCGTTGCTATGGTCGTCAAGGAGGCAGTTATAGAGTGCGCACTCTAGAAATTCAACAAATTCTTCATCTCCGAACAACTTCTTCTCACTCGCTCAATTTTCAACCTATCCACATAAATTATACATCAAAACGTAGGAATTTTTGTCTGGATTCAGGAAATGTAACCCTCATTGGTGTAGCATTTATAGATTTTTCGCAAATCACCTCAGAGCGACACAAACCCGAAACCTCCCCCATTCATTTCCTATGGAGCGGTTTTGAAAAATGACGTCTGAAAATCCAAAACATCACACGTTTTCGCATCGTCGCTACTCCTAAACCGTTTGATGTACAGGCATGAGACTTTCACATATGAATGTCCCAACCCTTCTGGCACTCACAAAAAAGGAATTTTGTGGATAACTGTTACGGTTTTTCCGCAGGAACAATTTGTTCGGGAGTAGCGAATTTGCAAAATCCTGAAGACGCTTTAGGACCTCCATCACCCCAAATGATCCACTTTTTTACATCGTCGCTGTGCCTACACCGATTTTTGTACAAACATAAAAATGAGCAACATAGTCCTCAAAAGCCTGCTGATACTCACAGTGAAATAATTGTTTTGATATCTCTTATACTTTTTCAGCTAGAGCGATTTGTTCGGGACTGTTTTTAGAGGATTTTGCAAATTCCTTAAAAACCCCTTTAGATCATAATTTTTTACGCCTTTATTAAACTTTTTCCAGCAAAAAACGATAGCTTTTCTTCTTCCCCTATCCGTTACGAACTAAACGCAGAAAAAATTACGTCTCTACCATTTAGGGATCAGGAGATATGAAGCGTTGTTCGGGGCAAAGTTCTCCATTATAATCCAATGGGACTTATTGTGAGCAAAGTCTCTGCACTTGGTAGACTGGCCGCTGCAGGTGTGTCAGTGAGTTTCCATGACGACGGAACTCTGAGGGCCAGAGGGAGAGGATCAATTGAGATAGAATGGCAACTTTCGACGCTCACCGCAGTTGCTGTGATTAATGTAGGAATCTGAAATTCGCACAGTCACTTCCTCTTGACATTTTAAAATTTTCAAGTGACTTTCAGCTATGTGTCATTTTTCTGTCCCATTTTGGATTTCACATGCTTTCCTATTGGGCCTTTGCTTCCAACAGGACCTGGCATGATGCCCAGACACGACCCAATTGGCCAATACAGCACCACCCACCTGTGGGAAATGGCGCTACTGACCATTTTGGTCAAATATTGAGTTCTGGGCCCAGATGTGGTGAGGCTGAGTTGCTAAAGGAGGCCAATCTGACCCATGAACTTTGGTGACGTTTGGCGACATTAAGTATTGGCACCCCTATTTGAGGCACTTCCCAGTACAGGATTTGGACCAAACTGACAGAGTACAATCACCCGGTGATCCTGAGCACAACCATGTTAGCGGCTAATGGTTAGCATGTTGCTAATTGGAAGTAGCTCTAGGAAGCTCGGACAAACTTCTGCTTTACAGAGTCTGTACCTCCTTTATACAGAATGCTCCACAATAAGTTTGGGCCTCGTCACGTAAAGCATCTCCAAGTTAGGAGGTGTCAAACATCCAATGCTTTTCAATGGGGGCGAAACCCCTTATACTCCCTAGAAATGCAGGCCCACATATGGCTACAGTATATTCAAGTTTGAAATTCTACTTCTGCTTTGTTAAACGATTCAGTGTTTAGAATGAGTTAGGAAATGTTTGGTGCCTTTCCCTCAGTTTTTTCTTCTTCTAATCATTCAGCTATTGTTCTTTCATGTTCAAATTCTTCAACTCTTTCAAATTCTTCAACTTTTTCAACTTCTTCAACTTTTTCAACTTCTTCAATGCTTTTCAGCTATTTTTTCTCTTCTTCAAAGATCTTCTGCATCTTTTGCTTAATCATTCAGCTATCTGCATTCACAGTGCATTTTCGCAGGAAATGCAAATTTTTCTAGTTCTTCTTCTTCTTAGTGTTATTCTTCCAAATGCGTTTTTACTGTTTAAAGTTTGATTCGCTTCTCCTCCTACAATTTTTCTCCGATTTCAACCATTCAACTTTTAAACTATTCAGCTTCTTCTGGAATGGATGGCTATGTCTTTTTGTACTTTTAACTCTTCAACTTTTTAAAATATTCAGCTTTTTCTGCAAATTTTCAGCTTTTTTTCTCCCATAGGAAATGAATGTAATTCACTAAAATTCCGCTCATTTCAGCTGCTTTTTGACAGCTTACTGCTTCAGCCTACTTTCAGCTAGAAACGCCATTCAACTTTTAAAATGTAGTGATATCTTTCAGCTATTATGGTCTATTTCAGCTTTTTCATATCTTTTACCATTTTCATATAGTACCTCCTTAAAATAATTTTGGCTTTTCAAGAAATTCAGCAAATAACATGCGTTGCTATGGTCGTCAAGGAGGCAGTTATAGAGTGCGCACTCTAGAAATTCAACAAATTCTTCTTCTCCGAACAACTTCTTCTCACTCGCTCAATTTTCAACCTATCCACATAAATTATACATCAAAACGTAGGAATTTTTGTCTGGATTCAGGAAATGTAACCCTCATTGGTGTAGCATTTATAGATTTTTCGCAAATCACCTCAGAGCGACACAAACCCGAAACCTCCCCCATTCATTTCCTATGGAGCGGTTTTGAAAAATGACGTCTGAAAATCCAAAACATCACACGTTTTCACATCGTCGCTACTCCTAAACCGTTTGATGTACAGGCATGAGACTTTCACATATGAATGTCCCAACCCTTCTGGCACTCACAAAAAAGGAATTTTGTGGATAACTGTTACGGTTTTTCCGCAGGAACAATTTGTTCGGGAGTAGCGAATGTGCAAAATCCTGAAAATGCTTTAGAGCTGCATTGTTCCACATGATCCACCTTTTTACATCGTCGCTGTGCCTACACCGATTTTTGTACAAACATAAAAATGAGCAACATAGTCCTCAAAAGCCTGCTGATACTCACAGTGAAATAATTGTTTTGATATCTCTTATACTTTTTCAGCTAGAGCGATTTGTTCGGGACTGTTTTTAGAGGATTTTGCAAATTCCTTAAAAAACCCCTTTAGATCATAATTTTTTACGCCTTTATTAAACTTTTTCCAGCAAAAACCGATAGCTTTTCTTCTTCCCCTATCCGTTACGAACTAAACGCAGAAAAAAATACGTCTCTACCATTTAGGGATCAGGAGATATGAAGCGTTGTTCGGGGCAAAGTTCTCCATTATAATCCAATGGGACTTATTGTGAGCAAAGTCTCTGCACTTGGGTAGACTGGCCGCTGCAGGTGTGTCAGTGAGTTTCCATGACGACGGAACTCTGAGGGCCAGAGGGAGAGGATCAATTGAGATAGAATGGCAACTTTCGACGCTCACCGCAGTTGCTGTGATTAATGTAGGAATCTGAAATTTGCACAGTCACTTCCTCTTGACATTTTAAAATTTTCAAGTGACTTTCAGCTATGTGTCATTTTTCTGTCCAATTTTGGATTTCACATGCTTTCCTATTGGGCCTTTGCTTCCAACAGGACCTGGCATGATGCCCAGACACGACCCAATTGGCCAATACAGCACCACCCACCTGTGGGAAATGGCGCTACTGAACCATTTTGGTCAAATGTTGAGTTCTCGGCCCAGATGTGGTGAGGCTGAGTTGCTAAAGGAGGCCAATCTGACCCATGAACTTTGGTGACGTTTGGCGACATTAAGTATTGGCACCCCTATTTGAGGCACTTCCCAGTACAGGATTTGGACCAAACTGACAGAGTACAATCACCCGGTGATCCTGAGCACAACCATGTTAGCGGCTAATGGTTAGCATGTTGCTAATTGGAAGTAGCTCTAGGAAGCTCGGACAAACTTCTGCTTTACAGAGTCTGTACCTCCTTTATACAGAATGCTCCACAATAAGTTTGGGCCTCGTCACATAAAGCATCTCCAAGTTAGGACGTGTCAAACATCCAATGCTTTTCAATGGGGGCGAAACCCCTTATACTCGCTAGAAATGCAGGCCCACATATGGCAACAGTATATTCAAGTTTGAAATTCTACTTATGCTTTGTTAAACGATTCAGTGTTTAGAATGAGTTAGGAAATGTTTGGTGCCTTTCCCTCGGTTTTTTCTTCTTCTAATCATTCAGCTATTGTTCTTTCATGTTCAAATTCTTCAACTCTTTCAAATTCTTCAACTTTTTCAACTTCAACTTTTTCAACTTCTTCAATGCTTTTCAGCTATTTTTTCTCTTCTTCAAAGATCTTCTGCATCTTTTGCTTAATCATTCAGCTATCTGCATTCACAGTGCATTTTCGCAGGAAATGCAAATTTTTCTAGTTTGTTTTGGATTTAATGCTTCTGAAGCGTTTGCCTGATGGGAGCAGGGCAAACGGTGCATTGCCTGGGTGGGTAGGATCAGTGGAGATGCGTCTGGCCCTGCTTTGGACTCGTTCATAGATAGATAAGAAGATATCCAGAGCCAGAAATATCAGCCGGAACCTTCGGCCTAATTAACAAAGTTGTGTGGTCGACAGTGTCAAAGACAGCACTAAGATCAAGTAAGACCAACACAGAACATTTTCTTGCAGCAGCACCCTTTAACAAATCATTGCAAACGTCCACTAAGGGTGAGTCAGTAGAAAGCTGCTTTAGGAAGCCGGGCTGAAGAGGGGTGGACATCTGAGCAGGATTTCCACTACATTTCCTAGTAAATTAGTGAGAAAAGGCAGCTTGGAAAAATCCAGATTAGGTTTCTTTCGGACAGGAGTCCCTTCGACTATTTTGAAGTAAGATGGAACATAACAGAACATTTACTGACAAACAGCAGTACTACTACCAATAAAAGTAAGAACAACCATAACAACAACATTTTAAGTATGATATCCATTTGTAATCCACTTTTTATACCACGATTCAAGTTATTTAATGTTTGGACGTTGCTTGAGCTCAACATTCAGACCGGGTTATTAATGTCTTTGCAAGTTAATGTGCATCCAAACCAACAAACAGCAGAAAAATGAAAGATCTGGATTGGAACAAGCAGAGTCCAGACAGAAAACCTGAGGGGTCACATGTCTAAGGCTAGGTAGGGTGGGTAAATATTACAAAGTCAGCATGTTGCAAGCTAATGGTCACTTTCTAAAGCTAACTTTAATCCAAATGTGCTTAAAAGTTAGTTAAAAGCTAAGCACATCTATGCAACTGTCTTCAGGAATAAGTGATATTTTAGAAGTGACATACTGCTGTTTTTCACTTTTTAGAAAACAGGCAATGTAAACCCACTCTACCCTCCGTCTAAGGTTCCTTCAGAAAGTGTTGTAATTCCTGGTAAACTAACTTTTCACCTGATTCAGTTTAGAGATTGCTTAAAAAGTAGAATTGGAAGTTTGGGCATGGAACGGCTGAAGATAAAAATAAATGACACTACTTAGCATTCAAAAGTCCAATACCAGCCGACACAAAAAAAACCCTTTATCAGTGGTCTGGGATGTGGAGGAATTAAATTGTGAATTAAATTACTCTTTCCTGAGAAAATATTAGCATTTTAGATAAATTAGCGAACCCTGGCTTTTATCACAGTGTCTGAAAGTTAATATTTCAAACACAGCCTCGCCGTTCTGAGACGAGCATAATGGAGGTTTGTTTTATGCTTCACCCCGAGGGTTATATAACAGGTTTATGATGTGAAGCTTTCCTTTCAGATGACCATCAGGCACCAGGAGTGTTCGAGGTCTTTAATCAACATTTACTGGACTGTCCAAATATATGAGCAGTTTTATTGATGCATTAGCAAAAAGATGAACGTCTTCATTGAAACGCAGCCGAGGGATGACGGAGTCGCTCCGAAGGGGCGCCCCACTCCAAGTTTTCAAAACAGATCACTTTGGAGACCGAGACGCGCTCTGCACCATTTTCTTCAAGGGTTCTCTGGCAGAGAGCTAATCAGTCTGAGATTCTTTACGTGTTCCCACACACCGACTCTGCTTCTCTGCTATAACCGTCAAAAAGTTTACACCCACTCTGTTCCTACAAGCTTGGAAAACAAGACTCTAGTGCTCTGAGGTTGGAACACATTTTTCAGTCGATCGTACCTTGTTAAAAATAGAAACACAAGAGAACATGCCATTAAGATAAGGCAAATGTGTATTTGTCTTTATAAGCAAGAAAATGGCTACCCCCCCCCGAACGTGCCTATATCTACAGTCAGAGCCATAATTAAGTGGTTTAAAACATCTCAAACTGTGGCAAACAGGGCAGGATAAGAACCTGGATTTATGTTGACACCACACTGAAGAGTTTTTTAAGGGAGGGAAAACTATTTTCCACAAAGGTCGACTGGGATTTTAAACCGGACCTGTGTCATTTGGTCAGACGAGACTGAGCTTTTCAGCAACGGACACTTCCTGTTGATCTGGAGTCAATCAACAGGTTCATTTGTGGAAAGCATCTTGGAACCGCCGTTAATCGTGACGTTCCAAGGAATTACGGTAAATACGACGTACTTTGAAGTACTTTTCATGGCTGGACAAGATGAAAGAAAAGTATGGAAAAAAAAGTTTGTATTTTCAGAGCTTAGTCCCCTTTTCTAAAGTTGCATCCATCCATCCACACGTCCCTCCATACCTCCCCTCCATTTTATTCATCCATTATTTATCCCTTCATCAATGTGTCTGTCATCCATCAATTTTCTCTGTCCAAGAGTCAGTTTCTCCATCCATCTGTCCTCCATCAACCTGTCTCTCATCCTCATCCATCCACCCAGCCCACCATCAGACCATCCACCCATGACCACCTCAGTCCTCAGACTTAAGAGACATCACAGAGGACTATATTATATTTGCTCAAGCACTGTAAAATATTAGAGGAGAAGACAGACTAGGAGCTTTCCTATTTATAAAAGTGGGATGTACAAATTTTTACAGGAGAGATACAAATCTGTGGCTTTTTGGGGGGGAAGTACATTACAAATTCTGATCATCAGGTTTTAAAAGTATAAAGGGAATTACTAAACTTTAAAAATTATCTTCAGCATAAAAAAATTAAGATCTTCAACTTAACAGATCTGAGAGGGTAGATGCACATTCAATTAACAGCTGCATACTTTCTTTAGGCTCTTATCTTTGAAGGGAAATAGAATATTGCACATTGTTCTGTTTGAACATTGACATCAAAACAGTGGCTCTGTTCTACTTTGAAGGTTGTTTTTAAAGTCCTTAATGAAGTTGGATCAGACAGGAAGCCTTCCTGCCAAAATCCCCTTCATCCCGTCCAACTGGACATTCTACACTTACATGATCCCGAATGATAAGATATAATTAAAACAAACCCAAAACATGGCCAAGAAGCAGACCCCCCCACCAGATCCACACAGGGCCCTAAGCACTGGCGGTAATGGCTTCGTTAACAGCCCGCTCTTCTGCTACATAATGACCCATGAAGAAACCCTCCTGTGAGCCCGTAGCTGAATGTATCTGCCCGGCTTCGGTCTGCTCCCGAAAATGTGCTCTGACACTGACAGAGTGGGACAGGTGGCGGAGGCTGGAGAGGACGCCGAGGCTGATTGATAAACAGTCGCTCGCTGCCGCTGCGGGTCGATAGGCATCTGGTGCGCTCCAGCTGAGGATCAGACCCGCTGAGAGGGGTCGTCGGACACCTTGCGGGTCAAAACTGGAGCAACCGAGCTGAAACTTGGTATGTGAAAGTTAATTTCCCCCTGCTGAGTGCTTGATTGGTCACTGTATAAGGTGGATACGTGTGATTCGGCACGTATCGGCTGCCGCTCAATCCATCATGATATTACAAGATACGAACGCCACACAGATGCTGCAGAGCTGAGGCCCGAAGGTGAAGCCGAGTAGGACGGTGCAAGACGCCATGAGAAGATCCGTCTGCCAAGCATCATCAGACTAATACAATTAATGACGTTGAACCTCAGTTGTTTGGCTTTCAGCCAAAGTGGCTTCCAGCTTCAACACTGATCTATGAGACAATTAAAATATAAACTCAGAATAAAATCCATACTTGTTCAAAAACCTAAAATCTGTTGTCTTAAGTCATTAGTGTCATTTGTTCTGAGTGACAGGTCAAAAATGTACTGTCGGCCATACATTTATTCATACTCCTGGCAGGTTTGGGAAAGAGGCAATTTATCAAATTCATAAATTTGAATTGGGCTGATGTTAGGGGATTGGTAAATTATTCTAGAAGGGTGATGTAAGCCTCCTTAAACCAATCTAAACCAGCAAGGAGCCTAAAAGCAGGCCTTGTGGAGCTCCTCAAATACAACCTCCAGTGAAGTTTCCATGCCAACATGGGCATATATTTCATATGCATTTCTTTTTCTAAATAATCATTTTTAAAGGAAACACTTAAGGATTTTTACAAATGTATATGGAAGATTCACTTCACACATTTGGGTAAAAAACCTTTACCCTAATTGCCTGAGATAAAAGTTGCACCTCAATCCCAGGCATCAGCAATCTACTGGCAAAATTACCAAAAAAGTTTATGTAAATTTGTCAATTTTCTGCCACTGGCCCGACTTTGAAACATAGTCCACACATTTTCAGAAAGACCGAAGTCAAGGGTTAGGAAGGCCATTCCAGAAGCCTTTTATCAGCTTTATCAATGCCAAAACTAGTTGGGATGTTTTTTTAAGATCATTGTTCTGTTGGATCTCCCAATTATTTCTATTTTTTTTTTTTACTTTAAGCAAAGTTAAGGAATTTAGAGGTAGTCTTCCTTCAGCAAAACATTCCCACAGCATGATGTTACCACTGCCATGCATGACAGTCGCCAGTTCTCGGCAGAATCGGTGCAGGCAAATAGAATTAGTTTAATTTCTGGCACTGGCCCATCTTTTAAGCATATCCACACATTTTCAGAAGAGTGGAAGTTAATCTTGGACTTATCTGAGCTTGCTCCATCTATTCCAAATTAAGTTTTGTCAACTGTTTTGGATTATCTTGTTGGAAGACCCATGTTGATTTGAGGTCAAGTTAAGAAATCTTCAGTCTGCCGTTTATTCCATCCACTTTGTGTTTGGTTCACTAACAGGACGTGGCCACCATCATGCTTTAGAGCTGCTAAATCGTTGTTGGGTTTTCAAAGACTCGCCTTGAATTCTTTAGAGAGCCTTATTACCAGCTCAATCTTTGTCTCATTTTAGCAAAAAAAAAAAAAAAAAAAAAAATACTTTTTCCAGAAGGCCTTTGGCTTCTCAGTGTGGGTTCCTGCAACAATGCAGGGAGATTTCACATCCATCAGAGAAAGAAACGACAAACTAAGTAAAATATTATAAAATTCACCCTATAAGACCATTATGATCTGAATGAGTATTCATGCCAGATTAGTGACATCTTAATTTTGTTTCTATACATAAAATCATGAGGCTCTCAGTGGATTTAGTAAAAAAAAAGAAAAAGAAAAAAAAAAAGTGCAATTTATGATGGATTCTAGTTCAAACATATGTTTCGCCCACAGGGACGAACTGTTTTAGCGGAGTACAGCTGATGACTCCTAATGTCTTTATTCCCCATTCATGAGAAACTGAAAGACATTTTCATCTGAACTCCAGTAGGAGGATTAGCTAAACAAATTGAGGGCAGGATGTGAAACAAACACGTTGCGTCGCCCGAAAACACCTCTAAAATGAATTTTAATGCACTCGGTCTATTTGATGTACGAATGAGTAACTATGGATTTTAGCGTGAATGTACAAGGCGATAGAGATACAACGTGGAAACCTTATTAGTAAAAAACATTATGTGGGAGAAATTGACCACGGGCAGATTGACCGTCTCACCCTGACCTTTTTTTTTTTTTCCTCCTTTTCTGCCACTTTCGAGTACTACACCCCTGATGTGGGGAAAAAAAAAGAAAGCTTTGAGGAAAGACTGAGCGTGCAGGAGGACAAACGTCCAGGAGAGACAGCTGAACGGTCAGGCCCGGAGTTTTCTGTCACGGCCGAGCAGAGCCGGTCCTTCACTCCGTCAGGGAGGCCGAGGAGAACGTGTCAGCGGCCGCTAATGTCGCATCACTTGTCGGCTCAGCGGGGGCGGCGGGGGCGACTGCCAAGTGGAAGCTGACCCTCGTCTAACGGGGGATCTGTAGGGTCATTAGCTGAAATAATTGATTATTTATAGTCAGATCAGCGATGCCCTTGATAGCCAGCAGCGGGCGGACCGATTGCTCAGCTGGCTGGTGGCAGTGATAAATCAAACACTGTTTTCTTTCCTTTCCTAATCAGGCGTTGGAGCGGTGAGCAGAATGGAGAAACAGGGCGAGGCGTTAATGATGAAAACAGATGTGGATTAAGAGTAGACAGCGGCTTAATTCACTTTTGTTTAGGAATATTTGATCGATTAAAGAGTACAAGTTTTGGAAACGGATGATTGGTTGGACGCTTGTTTTACCCCGTAGATTTAAAATGTTCCCTTCCTGACCTCCACCCAAATGGTACTTGGTACAACTTATTACAAATAAAACTATTTTTGCTTTTAAAAAACTTGATTATTGCCATTTAAAATTAAAGTAACCCAGTTGTGAAAAAGGAAGTAAATAAAAAAACTTTTTTTGTCCCCTCTCAAATATTTAACTATTGCACACTCTTAGATATTGACTGAGTTTTTGGGCAAGCTGTGATCGGTTTGGGGTTCTGGTTAATCTGTGGAACTGGGTTCAAAGACAATACATTTTAAAAGATTACTGGGAATTTAAATATTAAAAAAGTTTAAACTCCCCTCTTAAGACAGCTGGCTGGCTTCTGCCTCCGAACCTTTTCACTTTTTTTCCACAACTCTTATCTCGCTTCAGTATATGTTATTGAGATTTTATGTGATGTAACAACACAAGTAGCACAGAATTTTGAAGCTGCATAAAAATGATCCGTTTTCAAAAACGTCACCAATTGAAAATTGTTTTCTCTTCATTTTGTATCCAGAACTTTGTAGAACCTGTTTTTTACTGCAATTACAGCTGCAGGTCTGCAGGGGGATGTCTCAGCCTGCAGCAGATGGAAATCTTTGGAAAAGAAAATCTGAAGCTCAAATCAGATTGGAAGGAGACCATCTGAGAACATCCGTTTCAAAGGCCTTGTTACAGAATCTCAGTTGGATCTAGCTCTGGGCTTCGACTTGAAGCCAGTACAACAGTTCTAGCTGGCTGAATGTGTTGGGTCGCTGTTTTCCACCGCGAGGTAACCCTCCACCCAAGGTTCAAGACTTTCAAAGCTTTTAACAGGTTTTCTTTAAGGATTGTCCTGTTATAGATTGGCCCATCTTCCCATAACTCTGACCAGCTTCCTTGTGCCTGCTAAATAAAAACCTGCCCACATCATGCGGTCTCCACCATGTTTCACGGTGGAATGGTGATGTGAAACATTATTCTTCTGAAACACAAAGTCAGATTTTAGTCCCATCAACATCTTTTGCTGTCTACCTAACATTGCTTGTAGAAAACCGCCATAGAGACTTCTCTTATGTTTAACAATCTTGACTACCTGCCACGTAGGCCAGATTTGTAGAGTGTCGGACTGATAATTGTTTTTTTTTTTTGGACATATTCCTCCGTCATGCTTTTGAACCTCTGAGACACCAGAGGTACTACAGGTTTTTGGCTGCTTCTATGGATAACGGATGGGGGGTGTCAGCAGTGTCAAAACCAAAGCAACCGAACCGTGCTTTCTAAGTTCTCTGCGACGTTATCCCCCACCCCTGCCTTCATCACTTTGTGTTGCTCTAATCGCATGAAAACCCCATAAAACAGATTGAAGTTTGTAGATGTAAGGTGACAGAGTCATCCCAACAGCAATAAAACGCAGACTAAACATATTTTCAGGATCTTGTTGATGTATTTCGGGGGTGTATTAGGCACCAAGTGGGCTCCTCAGAATGCATGAGTTTGGCGGCTAGTATCAAGGTTGTGTTGGTTTTTTATCACAGAGGCACCGTACCAATGAGTTGGAGCACTTCTCAAATTTAAACTTTTGAAACTCTAAACAAGCCTAAGTGCCAGTTATCCTTCCCATACAAGTTGTCAGTGTTTTTGGTGAAACATGTAATAATCACACTTAGTTAACAAGTATAAAATTCTGTATATAATATATATATATATTATATATATATATAGTCTGCAACCATCAACACCAAGTCAATTCCTTGTAAGTGCAAACCTACTTGTCAATAAACTCGATTGTAATTCTGATTCTGAAGTAATGTCGTGAAAGTGGCCTAATAGCATTCCATCTTGAACTTCGTCTGGTTTTGTTGTAATATCACGATTTCTGCAAACGGCAGAGAGAACCCAGACAGAACGAAGCGGATGGGGGGCGTGGCCCGTCTGAAGCTCAGCGTGACTTTAAACGACGCCATTAAACCAGCTTGCAATCCTCATTTCTATCCAGGCTCTCACGCGCGCGACCATGATGACTTCCAGGAGCAGGCTGGACGCTCGCAGCTGGTGAAGACAGCCGGTGGGGGAGCCGAGGATTGATGCAGGCAGACAGAGGGAGCCTTATTACGAGGGGTGAGAGACATCACAGGTGAGGGACCCCGGCAACAACAGGACGTGGTTTATGTCGGTTCCTTTTACTTCAGACGCGGTGAATAAAACATCAGCCGGTCTCCGCCGAGGGGGCCCGGGTTGACGCTGATCAGGGCCCTGCGGCCAAATTCAATGTCAAGTAATGTCGGTAAAACGGAGTCAATAACACAAAGTTCAGCACTGACGGATGTGCCAAGGTTGAATCCTGCTGACCAGCCGCTGTTGGAGTCAATTTATCCATCTGTCTGTCTATATTCATCTGTCTGAGGCTGCAAATGAGCAGTGGAGAAATAATTGTTCAATTAATCGATAAAACTCTTCGGAGAACTCAAAGAAAAAAAAAAAAAAACTTCTAACCTTTTAATTCTGGCAATATAAACAAACTTTAAAGATGAACCTAAACCTGTTTGTCTAGATGGAAAAACAAGAGAGATGTTAAAATAATCTTTGCTTCAAATTCCCACTTTGCAATAAGCATTGTTTACTAGAGTAGTGCCAAAACTGTAACTATGATGCAAGAAAAAACATTAAATCTGGCGTCCAGATGCCGACAAATCTCCACATTTGAAAATCCCCAAAAAACTTCACAGAGTTTCCCACTTACAGCAAGTTTCAGAAAGAAATGTCATCGGCTGTCCTGGAAAAAGAACAGGTCAGCCGTTCTCTAACGTGTTCAATGGGTAGAGAAACTTCAAAACTGAAATTCAGTTAATGCATCAAGTTGCTGGTTATCAACATTCCCTGTTTGCCAAATGTTTCTTCCTCAGGCTCTGTGTTTATCAAAGTGGGCATCTGGTAGATCATTTGATGCCTCATGCACCCACAACGGAGCAGATGTCAGTCCTTAACGTCACACAAAATGTTAAGCTTGGCTGAATGGAAAGACACAAGGAGAAAGAAACAGTTTGGTTTTGCGCAGCGGAATTTGATTTAAATGTCTTGTGCATTCTCTATGCATGTGTTATAAACTGGAAACCTTTTAAAGAAATGCCACATTTTTTACCCAGAAGTCTGCATTTTCGATGAGAAATACAGCTACCACCTTTGAAATCAATGCAAATCTATTTCTTTCTGCTAGAGCTTGCTTGACGACGGATTGTTCTGAGAAATAACGAGCTGCTGAGAAAATAACTTGCAACTATGATAATGGTGATTCATCAGTTGCCATGGTGATTATCCCTCCTTTTAAGGAGCCTCCCCAAAAACAGACGTGAGTCTGAGCCTCAACTTAATCTTCACTTTGCAATGAGTCTAACAGGTAGCAGAGATTCTCTTTAACGGTGAGAGGCAGAAACGGTTGGTAGCCATGTTTGCACATTTCTGTCTCTGGGAGTTTTATGAAAGAGGAGTCAGAGGTTAAAGAGACCCGTCAGTTTTAGATTTGAAAGTAAACATCACAGCTGAACTGCGGCAGGGAGTTAGAGTTAGCCGATGATTTGACAGAAACCAGAAAAGGCCAACATTTCTGATATACAAAATGCACATGCATCAATAAAACTACGGCAGGAAAGTAGTTTAAATCAAGTTTCTCCTTATTTCAGAATCAGAAATACTTTAATAATCCCAGAGGGAAATTACAGTGGAAATTCCCAGGGTGAAAACCTCGAGTGTGCGACATCATCACGCATTGAGCTTTAGACTTTGCAGAAAAAAAAAGTCTAAAAATATAATTTATAAGACTGTTATGAATCCAAAATGTGGAATTTTAGAAAGAGGCAATCACTAACAGCTTCCCCGCAGGAGGTTTCAATGCTGGAGCCCGCTATTCACAGGAAATAAAGATGACCAAGCTGAGGAGAGAAGGTCAGAAGAAGCCTTTCTCTGCCTGCGTCCGAGAAGACGGTGGAAGTGAAGCACGGCCGAGGAGAGCGGAGAGGAAGTACGTAAACAGCTCGAAGCACGATGGAACACCGGCATCCATCTCCTCTTCTCAGAGACGCTTCACTTTCCCCGCTTCGTTCCCCGTTTCATGTTAATCATGCTTCCCTGCTCATGTAAACACACGCTCAGAGCTCCGCCGTTAAGGCTGGAGAAGATTTGGGGGAACAAAAAGATTCAGGAGAGGATGTGGAGGAGTGGGTGGGCACCCTGAAAAGCTCGTCATTGTGTTAGGTGCATGTTCACTGGGAGAATTAAAAAACAAAAACAAAGAAACCTGTCAAACCTTTTCAAGATTATAAAAATCAGATTTTTGTATTCTGGTCCCGGATCTTGTTTCAAAATAAATATTCCTTTTTGAGCACATTTTTCTACATGAACCAAACCTAGATTCAGGGAGTTTTCCTTTTCATTTGGTAAGGATCCTTTGATTAAATTGAAATTTCTGGTTCCTGACTCAGTGAACAATGAAATGTACCTGCATATGTTATACGGTGAGGTAGTTTAACTCCCTCCTGGAGTCACAACATGCGTCCTAAAACAGGACAAAGGGCCGTCAGAGACTTTCCCCCCACTATTTTGAATATATTATTTTATTATTTTGTTGTTTTTAAGCCTTAGAGAAGCTTTTGTTTTTTATCTGAACCCAGTCCCTCCAGTAAGCTTGATGGGGGTTAATAACCAGCTAGCCTTGTAGAACCTCTGAAGCAGAGTGAGTGAGTGTCAGCAGCTGGGCCTTTCAGATTAGCTGATTAACCGCACCTCGCTCTGGTTAGATCTGACACTGAGGAGTGGCTTTGGGTCAAACGGGGTAAATACAGCAGGTTGTTTTTAACAGAAACCTAACCTGTGAACGTTGTAAAGGCGGTAAAAAAGGGTCCAGATGCTAATTCACTTCTGTTAAGTCCAGCTTTCCGTGACCCGTTTGAACTTTAAATCCTATTTCTGCTGTGAAGTATGGCTGAACTACGGAGCTCAGAAGTGGATGGGAAGTCTTACTTTTTCTGCCAAAATGTCCTTATAGCAGTTCTTCATAACATATGCGTTACATATAATGTATCGCAAGGAAAAGCCATGAAAGAAATGGAAAAAAAATTAACAAAATCTATTCTGTGTACTTTGAAGGTTATCTTTGGCAGCCACCTATAACTATCAATTACACTACATCCAATATATTGTCTGACACCGATGGACTAATCATTTCCCTAATATTTCTTATATTTACTACAACAACGTCAGAGTAAAAGCCTCCAAATCTTTTATTTTTATGCTGATGCAACGTTGAAGTGGACATAATCGCCACAGACCAGCCTGCCATGGATACTTGAGATGTTTGCTTGTTCTTGTTTTCGCTCAGATGCTTTTTTTTTCTCTGGGTTCAGATTTGCTTTAACTCCAGCTGCTTTATTTTCCTGCCTGACTTTTCTGATGATTGCTCCTGAATATTCAAAGCAAACCGAAGGGCAACGGCTTGTTTTTTTTGTGTGTTTTTTTTTTCTTTTCATCTCAAATGCTAATGACAAGAATGTGGGAGTGTCTTTTCCAAGTTTGTCTTGGCATTCACGCTCATTATCGTAAATAAGTGCTTTCATAAGTGGCTCATTATTTCTCCAAATCCATTGTCGGACAGCTAAATTAGGCTTCTTTTTTTTTTTTTTAAAGGATATAGTTGGTTTCTGCGTTTAAATGTCAAAGCAGTCACTTCAGCGGTGGTTTGTTCTCCACTTGAAGTGGACTCGTGATCTGACTGCATTACAACCGGAGGAGACGGCAGCGGTTGAGTTACTATAGATAATTAAGCCGTGACCTTTAACAGCAGTCAATCTGCTGGCCTCATTGTTGCAAGGACAGCACACGGGCGCCACATAAACACACACACACACACACGGACGCCGTCAGGCAAACACACGCTTACATTCACCCCTGAACTCCGGGTCGTGCTCCCCAGACTCGCGGGTAACGCAGTGCGGCTCCTCGCCGACTCTCCCGCTATTGTCTCCTGACAGCGTTTGTTGCTTTTTCCACCATTGTCTAACCTGTCAAGCTCCGCCAAAATATGTTTTCTGTCTCCCCCCACGGCTCCGTGCACACACGCTTCCTTCCAATTATCTGAGGAGAGAGGCAGGAAGAAAACTGGGTTGATAAATCTGAGGAGGTTTTGACAGAGGAATGTTTCACAAGGTGATTCCGCAGCCTCCTTTCCCGCCTTTCCCTCCCCAGCCTTACTTTTCCCTTTTCATGTTTCATTTTTTTCCTCCGCGTCACATAACTCAGCCTTAGCTACCCGGCAGCTCTCTGCTCCGTGTGCATCTCAGACCGAAGGGCACATGATTTGCGGGGCAACCAAAGGTGAGCCGGACTGTGTCGAACAAAAAAAAAAAAAACGACACCGGGGTTCTAATTAGCGAGGCCGCAGAAACACATGCGCATATGTCTGCGAGGCTGCGATTGTTGGCGGTTTGATTTGTCTGTTTGTGCATATTTGCATGTTTTAGCTCGAGCCATCTGCCATTCTTCAGCTTTGTGTGGAGGAACAATGCCCTGATGAAATGAACACAGTAATTAAGCTGCAGCAATGTTTCACAGCTGCAGAAAGGGGAGACAACAGCGAGCAGAAATCACAGCGTACTAGTTTAAATTAATACCGAAATTCGCTTGGTTTTAACAAAAACTGTGGAAGAAAGAGGAGAAGGTTCAAGCCAATGAGAATGTTAAAAAGTGGCATTAAGTTAAAATAATTTATGTATAAAACATATGCATCAGTAGGATGGGATAACAAAAACTGGGAAAGATGTCTTGATTTTTTTGTTCTTTAAAAAAGATATATTTAAATTGAGAAAAATCACCAGTACCACAATTTTACTTGAATACTTCTATTTATAATTAAAAACACACCCCATTTGCAAGTCGAATTTTCCCCTAAAACATTATACAAACACATTATATAAGTTTTTTTTATGGGATTTAGGACTGAAAAGTGAGAGGGTCATGAAAAAGATATATTTTGTGTCTGATGAAGCGTTTCTGTGAGGATCTGGCCTCATGCTTACATTAATTATCATCCTGTTGAGAGTCCCAATAATGATACGTTTTCAGTTTACAGGCAGCGACCATCAGATTTTTATTTCAAAAGCCCCCGCACTTCAAAGACTGTATGATGCCATGCTCTCTAACAAGGTACCCAGGGAGTGTGGAGGAGACACAGGCCCACAGCATCACAGATCCTCCGCCGTAGTTAACATTGCCACAGGCCAAAAGGATGGCCCAGCGCCGAAGAGCAACATCATCAGGCCGAGATTCGGCGGTTTCCGCTCCTCTGCGGGGCCAGCGTTCACTCCTTTAGGGATGAAGAGGTTTGCATCCTGTACAGAGAGGAATGTTGGTTTGAGGCGGGAGTGAATGAAGCCGTTTTTGTGAAGAAAATAAAACATGGCCACTGTTAAAGAGAGGTGGAGGCCTCTGGTCTCAATTGTTCCCCTCTTACGATGCCGTTAATGTGAGCATGACTCTGGGAACAACAGGCGACCATCAGCGCACCAACTACTGGTTACCAGCCTGATGGACCTTCTTTGCATGTGTGCACAAGTTTTGATTGTCCCATTTAACTTGTTGAGCCACTACACAAAGTTACTGCTTAAAAAGGCTGACTTTATCAGTAACTCAGACTGAAGCTGTCTCTTGGAGAGATAAAATGTAAAGAACTAGAACCCGTCTGGAGGACTCCTCAACTTTTTTTTTAAGGCAGCAGGTATTTTGTTAAACATATTTACCTATTATTGGTAGTCTTGCTCAGAACCAGGGATCGGTTATAAAATGCACTTTTTTTTTAGCCCTTAAATACATTCTGCTGTGTACTTGGAGTCTGTAGGTGTGCAGAAAATGTGAATGTAGTCTCTGCAGGAGCTGTGAAGACATCTTTATATTCTTTTTGGGTCATATATTATAAGCTGTTCAGTTTTCTTTCTTTTCCATTAGGTTTTTTGAACAATTACGTCCCAATATTTGTTGTTAAACATCTAAACAAGGTCATGGAGTTCCAGCTTACCAATCTCACAAATCTGTCGTTTTCATTTCTCTGACCAACGTTGTAGTCCAACCAGAAGGAGGCCAAAGCCACAAGTGCATAAGTCAAAATGTTGTTCGTTTCACCGTCCCCCCAGCATGCAAAAATGGCCTAAAGGGGTTAAGTGGGATACTCTGCGACTTGGAGGAGGTCAGGATGTGAAATGCCTCGTTTAGATTTAAAGACACAGCACCAAAACAGGTTACCCTCAGATGCCCCTCAGAACAGGGGCTAAAAGGGGGAATGTGGGGGTATATTAACGAGGAATTAAGACCAAAGTCCTGCAGTTCCACTTTATACAGACCGCAACCAAAGGATTTCAATGTGAAAATGAAGGATTTGTCCGCTTTAAAAAAGCAAAAACACGTTTTCTAACATCACAACTAACAGCAGCCATTGCCCTGGGGTGTTACCCCACGTGATTAGCTCTGTTTTAAATCCACCCACATCTGTTTTGGTTGATGCCTCAGTCACTTCTTCACAGAGTTTTGTCCAGTGAAAAAAGTGGTCTCTTCTAATCTTTTTCTATTGAAAACGTGGCAATCTGTCAGACATGCCAACGGTACACTTGTTGATGATGATACATTGTGCAACACTGGTGAACTACTAATCACTTCCTTGACTTTCTTCCAACAAAGTTGTTCAAAGAGTTTTTAACACAATTAGTCCAACACTCCTGTCTTAGCTTGTTTATGGCAGTTGCCACAATTCCTGAACTATCTCCCCTTCTTAAAAGAAAAACCTTAATCCTCTGAATTAAACAGACAACTCACATAGACCCCTTGATTTAAGGTAATTTTAGGCATGTGGGTTTTAGAAAATAAAAGTACATAATGGTAGGTGCACTAAAGTTTGGTGCTGTTTGAACTCACAGCACTGAGTTTCTCGAGCATTCTGTCCTATCTTTCTTAAGCCACTATGTTATGGACGACCTTCAGATTTACCCATCTTTAAACTCAGGTAACAGTCACATTCATCACTCTCTCCTTTGTGGCTTCTCTGCAGTAAATCGGTGGTTTAACCAAAATGTTCTATTTTTAAATGAATAAAAGCTTAAATAGCTAACTTCTAGTTAGAATGCCGCCATTGATGTCAGTGCTCTGAATTTAAAATATAGTGACATTAACAAATCTGTTTTTCATTGTGGTTTTTTTACGTGAATATGAGAATTTAATCAAATTAATCCATGTCCTCCCTTCACCGGGTTGCTTGCCTGTTTTGTTTTTAAATAGCTTTTAAACTTTTTTTTAATGCTCTTAATGGTCAGGCCCTACCTTAAATTTCCATTGAGTTTCTCAGTGTGTGGTAGATCACTAAATAAAAGTGATCAAATTAAAGGTTGGATGTTTTTGTGTATTGCTGCAGCAGTTCAGTGTCCTGCAATGCTTTTGCTTCAACACTCAAACAAAAAGGGAAAAAAAAGAAAATTTAATACTAAAAATTGGCTAAACTTTTTTGTTAAAAAAGCAAACAAAACATGGTTAGACTTACTTTACTTTGTATCTATTACTATTTTGAAGCTTTTCTTCCCCCCCAAAATTATCAAAAAAAAAAAAACACCTATAAAATTAATTACATTTATTACAGAGTAAATCTATAATCCAGAGAATTTTTAATGCAATCTCAGAGTATGCATTCAGACTGGTCGAACGGTAGCTGCGGTTATTAATGTCCCTTTCAAGGCTCCGCTGATAGCAGACAGTATTTACAGGGATTCAATGATCCTTCGAGGGGGAAATGCTATCTCTGTCCAACCAATTGGGAGCAGCGCAAAGCAGCAGCAGCGAAGGTGCACTTTTCTCGCTGGCTAATGACCATAAAGTGAATATACATCTCCTCACCGTCCTGACCACTAAATCTGCTGAGAATAGACCTTCCTCCCATCATCACAGCTTCCCGCTGCAGATGATATAATGGGATTGTAAAAATGCAGTCTGGAGGAGGCAGAAACTCTCACCTCTTTTTTCCTCGTCGGTGGTATTTTGTTTTTCCCAGGAGGTTTGTAACCCTGGCTTTCCCTTCCTGACTTGCCCCGTTCGGGTCCCAGAGCACAGTGGGTCGCAACGAGCCCATTGCTCTGGTTCACATCCGTCACAGTAATGGTAATGGTTTCTCACTCGGAGCCCTGTGGCCACCAATGAATAGAAGTGGAGTAATTTATTTACATGCTCCCATTCATACATTCCTGGTTTAGTCTCATCTGCAATGAATATCACACTGAAAGGTGCCTACAGGTACCATTATGTCTTTTAAACCTGCAAATAAATCCGATAATATGCCCTGCACAGCAGAGTTATTCTTTTGTCTGGGTGAAGAAGTTATTGAACTTTTTTTTTTTTTTAGACTGATAACCCTTTCTCACCTAATTAAAAGCGATGATTTAAAACAAATATCGACACACTGGGTTTGACTAATTTAAAGGATTCCCTTCCAAATCAGTGAAATGCACTGATAAAAATGCAAGGTTGAGACATGAAGAGATGTTGCTCAGAGACTGGTCCTGTACATGAGTGCTAACGCAGAGAAGGTTCTTGGTTCGAATCCCTGCCGTTGGTCTTTCGCATTGTGTTTTCCCCTCGGATATCAATCACATGACTGTGGGTCTCTCCTAATTGTCCTAAGGTGTGTGTGTGTGCTTGGTTGCTTACTGTGTGTCTCTGTGTGTCCTCTGATAACTGGACCTGTCCAGGGTGCACCCCGCACCTTACCAATGACTACTGCCTTGGGGGCACGTCACCAGCCCCTGCTTGGATAACCGAGTGTTGACCA